>NW_006264008.1:39499-50568 GCF_000469605.1 Apis dorsata
TTACAAAATTTTTTAATATATTATTAGCACTGTAAATAGACAATTTTTAAGAATATACATAAAATATTTATTGCAAATATATAGATATTTTATAAATATTGCAAAAATATTTAAAGAATTAATAAAATTAATCATTAATATATGATTCATATTATAATATAATTTAACTTTTTATATAATTTTTCACTTTTTAAATTTTGTTCTATTATTGTTATTATTATTCGAATATGTTATAAAAAATATCTAAATTTTTTAAATAAATAAATAGTTTCTTGTAATAATTCAAATTATATATTAAATTATATTTTATTCAAATTATATTAAATTCTTTATTTTTCTTATAAAAAAAATTTATAAATTCGATTTTATCATATCTAGAATAATTTTATCTATGTTAATCCTTTCTTTAACTTTCATGATATATATATAATAGAATAGAGTAAAATTTGGACTCCAATTTTTTTTTCGCTATAATTGCTATTAAATGTAATTAAACGAAAGTACATTAAATATGAAATTAAATATATTAAATTATGTTAAAATCATAAATTTAAAAACATTACATTTTTAAAATGTTCTATATACTCAAATATTCATTATATTATATACAAGTTTTATATCTTTCTTTTTATCTTTATTTTTTGTATAGAATCTATCTTTATTTTTTCAATTCTTTCATGTTAGAATTAAGTAGAGTAAAGTTCTCCATTTCTTGTATTAATTTAAAAAAAGAAAAAAAAAGCTAAACTAAATTTCTAAAAAAGACTTAAATTGTTTTACATCTTGAATCAAGAATAAATATATAATAAATTACAGAAACTATATAAAAATTTATTTTCAAAGTTATAATAAAAATATTGAAATAAATCTCTATTCCGTATTATGAAGATTAAAAATTTAGCATAAATAAATATATTCAAGTATATATTTACGTACAATTTATATTTATATCTCTTTATCAACAAATAAACAAAAACATTCTGTATATTTCAAGTAATTGATAAATTATAATAAGAAACATTCACATATTCGGGAATTATAAAGTTTAAAACGATTCATGCAGAAATGAAAAGAAGAGAATGAAAAGCCGCTCAGCGAGCATGGAATTCATAAATTCAGTGGATTAAGTCTCCAAAGTATAAAAAATAGCGAAATAAATGCAGGATTAGTCATGGGTGAATATGGGGGATGTGAGAATTCAGATTGATATTCATAGAGAAAAATTTGTGGTAAAAACATATCTTCCACTCAAGAGATTCTATTTTCACATTTAATCGTTATTCTCCTTGAAACTTTCGTTTATTGTCAACTTCTTTCGAATATCAGCCGAATTAATCCAAACTCACGGGAAACGCTTACCTTCTGATCGTCCGATACTAGAAAATGTTCAAAACTTCGAATCGCTTCTGTTTTGACAAAATCAGAATAAAAGATCCCGTCTTTTCAAAATTTAATCTGTAACATACAAGATGATATTCGTTATTTTAAAATTAAAAAATCATGAAATTTTCTTTAAAAAATTGTTTATTTTTGAATTATTAAAACTTTATAAATAATAATATTAATAAATATAATAATATATATTTTATAATTAGAACAAATTTGTATTTTATAAATTAATTTTATATATTTTGATACGTAAAAATAAATGAATGTAAAAAATCCAATTTTATTTATTTATTTATTCTTTTTTTACATCTTTTAGATAGAATAGAATTTTATATTCTTTTTTATGCAATAGACTATAGATAGTAATAGTCATTTCTAGTTTATATTATATATTAATTTATATTATATATATCTAATTGTATATTTTATAATTGTACTTTTAAACGGAATAAAATGATATTAAAAAAAAATTGTTCAAAAAAATTATATTTATTGTTTTTATTATTTTTATGACAAAATATAATAAAAACTATATTATAATAAAATTATTTATTTTTCTTTAAATTAATATGAATTTGAATTTTTATAATAATTCGAATTATATAAATATTAATTTAAAATATAATAAAATGATGAGAAAAATATTTTATGAATTTTTAATAGAATTATATTATTGTTATAAAAAGAAGAGAATTAAATTTTCAAATTTATATTTATTCATGAAAAAATTATTTTAAAATTATTTTTTTCTTTTTATGAAATTGTAATAATTCGAAATTTTTTGACAAAAACTTTTTGTAAATATTTTTTAATTTTGATATTGTGTACTTTTTTCCTTATACATTTCAATGATAAATCTTTTTAAGAAATTCTCGAAGAAGCCTCATAAAGAAGAAATATTATTAAGGTAGAGTTTTCTCGTTGAATTTTCGAAATCATTTGGTGAACTCCCGATTGTAATATACAATTTCGTGATGCACTTAAAAGTTGGTCCATCTGGAAAATCGGCTAAATCCGCTTTGAGCAAAGCCTCGCCAAGTGACTACTTCGAGAAGGGTTTATCGTTCTTAAATTAGTTCCGTAGTTTTGTGATACTTCGACTTTCAGAACAATGGAAGTCCATTCAAAAACATGCCAATCTTTTACACTGTTGTCGCAGAGGTATTAGTTCTAGAAATTAATTTGCTATTTTTATATTATTCATTTACAATAATAAAAATATATAAATATATTTAATACAAAATTGGTAATTTGTGAAATGTTGCAAATAGAAAATTTTAAAAGAGATAAAAGGCGAACAGATTTATATTCTAATCGTTTTTGAATTTATATATATANTTTTAAAAAACAACTTCATTGTGGATTTTGAACTTATTCCTATTGTTTTATACAATACAATATATACAAATATATATATTTATAGAATATATAGGAATATATCTTTTTTATTTTTGATTTTATAAAAATAATAATGAGTCAATAAATTGTACATTCATTGTTTATTATTGATATAAAGTAACTATTTATAAATTGAAATAATGTATATTCGAATTTTGAAATATATACCATGGATAGATTTAAAATATATTTGTAATTATATTTTTTTCATTGAATTTGTAAATATTTAAAAATAATATTTCATTTACAATGTTTGTTTTTAATTTTATTCTTTTCTTTATTAATAATTCTCTCTTTTTTTTAAAATATCTTTTTTTTATATCTTTTTCTAAATACAAAAATAAAAATATTATATGAAAATAGAATTATAAGAATCAATGTATATTTACATATCTATATTATCTATCTATCTTATAACAAAATTATAAAAATTATGCATAAGAACTAATAATTTTTAAAAGTAACAGAAAAAAATTAAAAAGATGAGAGAAATTGAAGAAATTAAAAGATGAGAGAATTTAATAAAATAAATGTTGAATTAGTTTCTTTAAAAATAGCTTTTTTATAAATAACTTTTTTAATTAAAATAATGAATTAAAATCGCATAAAAATATTGTGCTGGTTAAAATGATATAAAATTTTAAATGATACAAATTGATAATATGTAACATAGAGCACGATTTGCTTTATAATATAATTATAATAATAAACTAATTTTTTGCTAACAATTTAAAATAATTATTTCTGATTTATAATGAATCAATATACATGATGTATATTGAACCTCAATAAAAAATACTAAATATTTCAGTTCTTAAAAAATTGTATAAAATGATTAATTATTCTTCATTTTATAAATTTTTATAGTACATTTAATACATTCAAATTTAATAAATTTTATTATAAATTTTGTAACATATATTTAGATATTAAAATTTATTTTGCATCTTCTATAAATTTTAAAACTTTAATAATTTAACTTTAACAATAATCAAAAGAAATAAATTAAAATAAATAAAATATCTATTCTTATTTAAAAAACTAAGAACAAAAATACTGTAAATTTTAATTGATTTTAATTTGATAATCAAATGTTTTAAATTATCTTAATAATAAATTTATAATGTCAATTCAATTCAAGTCATGATCTATAACAGACAAAAGGAACAATAACTATGGAACAAAATTCACTAAATAACCTATTTATCCCTTCAATGTATCAATCCAAGCATCTATTCATTCAACTTCAACTCCATGTCAAACGTACGCGAACGGTTCGTTACGCCGGTTTCACTAATTGAAAACCGCCGCGACGAAATGTGCACTCGTTCTCCGTAATAAACGAATTCCTGTCCTGTCCATTTCGCTTACTACTTTTCTCGTTAATAGTTTATAAAAATTACAAAAAAAAAAAAAAAAAAAAGAAATAAATCCAATCTACAGTGGATGGCAACGGAGGATGGCCATTGAGAAAGGGCAGCACGGTTGAGCGGGATTTTTAAAAACACCTGTCGAACCTGTTTCACACTTGGTCGCATCTAGATACTTTCCAAGTTCGTCCAACTAGAAAATGCTTTCGTCCTCTTGGGAATTCGTCTTCCGCAGGGAAAAGACTTTATGGCTTTTTCGAGAATTGCTCTCTCTCTCTCTCTCTCTCTTTCTCTCTCTCTCTCTCTCTCTCTCTCTCTAAATTTGCTCTCTCTTTCTTTTTTACGATATCTTCGGCCTCGAGAAGGAAGATGCAAGTCGCGCTTAGTGACTACCTTGCGAAGACGAAACTTTTTTGACTTCTATTTGATGCATATGGTTTGATAGCGCTAGATGGAATTATTCATATTCATACTTTCTGCCCTTCTATGCCGTATCGCGAAGAGAAATGTTCGTTTCTTTGGGATGATGCGAGCCACGCGCCTGTTCTTATCGGTTCAAAGTATCTTTGGAAGCGTTAAACTCTGCCGAAAATACTTCTATTCATTTCAACTCGTGCGTGCCTTACTTCCAAATTTCTTCTCATTCACTTCAATGCACGATGTGACAAAAATGATGTTACAAAGTTTGAGATAAATGGTTAGATCAGTGAAGAGTTTTAAATGTATCAATGAAAATTTGTGAGACTTTAATTGTGTTTTAATTGAAATATTATTTTTATATAAATATATATTTTTATAGCGAATAGATAATGAAATGAGAGAAAGAATTATTTTTTTTATGTGAGAATTGCAAAAAATAATTTTTTTACAGTATGCATATTGTATATTTCTTGTATATTTAGTTATAGTTAAGAATTGTTATATATATCTTAATACGATATATGTTCATGTAATATATTGTATATTGGATTACACTTGATATTATATTACGATCTTGTTTTCTAATATTCTGAAAAATATAATACATAAAAATAAATGCATAAAAAATCAATTTTTTTTTTAATATCGTGACATAGTTAATCATATTCTAATTATTTACAAAATTAATGAAAACAGATACTAAAATGAAGAAGTAAAACATTTTTTGTAATTACTTTAAATTGCAGATATTTATTTAATTTATGTTACTTTTTATGAAGTATGTAATATAAATTAATATTTATTTTACATATGTTATTTATCAAAATGATTTTTAATTATATTAAATTTTTTAATACATTATTAAACTGTAACTCATATCAATATAATTTTTATATGATATATCGATAGTTAAAGAATAATAATTTTTTTTTTTAAAATTTCAACTTTTTTAAAATTTTGTTTAATTTTCAATTAAAAATTAATATCATTTTTTTTTATTACATTTTTTTATTATATACGAAATAAGAACATATTCAAAGTTAATTTTTATAAGTAATAGTTACAAATTTTATAGATGGCATATTTAACATAAAACAATAAAAATTATATTTATAGTATAAAACATACAGTTATTCTTTACATATTGGATATATTTTGCATGTATTATATAGATAATTATATAGAAATCATATAAATTCTTTTTTATAATATGTGAAAGCAATCTTAATAATAGATAAAGAATAATAGAACAAGAATTTATATATGCATACGTAAATTATAATCTTCTGAATTTCTTGATGTATAATGGAAAGAAAGATATTGTCGTTTTAATGGTTGCATAAATATTTATAGTTATTATGATGTTAATTTATGATGTTAGATGAAAAATAAATTTTAATAAAATTTAACAAAAGTGTATATATATATATGTATATTTATATTTTATTACTTGTTTTATTTCTTATTCGAAACAATATTTTAGTCATTTTTTTATAAAATTGCAATAACATATATATATTTTTTTATTGATATATTATGATAAAATAAAAATATATGGTAAATAATAATAATAATAAAATAATAAAAATAGTAATCGATAATATATTATTATTATATTATATATATACTATTATATTATTATTATAATATATATGTATATATAATCGATAATAAAATTAGTCATATACTTAAGATATATGCATTCCGTTATATAGAATATTAATATATTTGGGATTTTTGAAAAGTCAATTCTAATGATAATAATAATAGTGAAAACAAATACAGAACTTGTTGCATAAAAATATTTGTCATGATTATTGTATTAATCTTTGCTTTGTTAAATGAAATAAGATAAAAATAGAGTGCTACAATATAACGGAGATAGAATGATCTGATTCTCTTTCCATCTTGCTTCATTAAATTTATATTATATTATTTGTAATTTAATAAATAGATTAAAATTTTATATTATTATATCAATTCTTGCTATTTTTTATCTTTAGAATTAAAGATATTTTATGTTAATGATTTTTAATTATTAAAAATATTAAATAGTTTAGAATAATTATAATATAAATAATAATTAAATAATTTATTATCTTTAATGTAGATAAATATTGCTTATAATTTAATATGTAATCCTTAATCAATATCTTTGCATATCAATATTAATATTTATTTTAGTTTCTAGAATTATCTCTTAAATTTTTTTATTTATTTTGTTCAAACATTTTATATATTTTATATCAATAAATATACAATTAAATTTGAAAACTTTATCTATTAATTTTTAATTAATAGATGCTTTAATTTTATAATTAAAAAAATGTATAAACATAATTAAAAATAAATTAATATATAAAAAGATGATGCAATTTTCAAATCATTCAATATAATATTTTCCGGATATAAATTCTATAAAATCACGCAAAAATCAGCTAACACCAATTTATGAGGCAGTTCGTGTCTTGAAATGTATATTACTACACTTCTTCGAGATCATTGTTGTATCGAGAGACAGAAAAAACAACGTTTCCCAACAGACGAAATCGCAGTCGTAATATTTCTTCAATGTGATTTCTTTTACGATTCTTGTGAGACACCGTAAGAAACGAACGGAGCGGCTATAATAAAGCGTCGCCTATTTTCGCTCACGGATTTCATCATTTTTTGCTTTCTTTCCAGTTCTGTTCCGGCTGAGAGATAGCCAATTCACCCGCCATCCTGTCTGCTCTCAACTGGTTACCAGTGAGGGATAGAAATTGATAGCTCTCATAATTTAACAGAAATCACAATTTTTTTTAATTCGCAGTTACTTTCTACCATTTGCTATTTTTTTATAACTTTGGTGGATATTGTCGCAGTATTAAAGAAAGAATAAAATTGTCAGAAGAAAAAAATAAATAAAACATCGATTTTGCATTATGATGATGTAAATAATCTATTTTATGTGAAATCTATGTATTTTATAGTTTTTCTTTCAAGAAATTTATAGTTTTACGAAGAAATTATTTTTCAGTAGGTATTAGGTCTGTACATATGAAATTTTTTTTTCAAAGTTGGAATTTAAACGATATCATTCATTAATTCTTATGTAATTTTAATATATATATATATATAAAGAATTATATAATTTAATTATTTATATATATTTATTTTATTTAAATATATATTTTTCTACATATTTGTCATAAATAAAATTATAGCGAAAATAATATATTCGCATTATAAAAATTTTTATATTATTTGAATACATAATGTTAGAAATATGTAATTCATATAAAATAATATAGTAATATAATATATAACAATAAGAACAAGAAACAAATAATATGAAATAATATAATAATAAGATCTCAAAAATTCGCTTTTACAAAAAAAATCCATCTTTAATAACAAAATATAACACTTAAAAAATATAAGATATTACATTCTGCTTGGCTATTACTCTGCTCTAAATGATTATTAATTATATTAAAAAAATAAAACTTTGTATTAACAAGAATTAAAAAATAAAAAAATGTTGAATATTAACAATATTTAAAATATAAAATATTAAAATCAGATTAATAGTTGTTATTTAATATTAATTAAATCCATGTAAAAAAATCTTGATTTTATGTCGTTTATGTGTTCTACAATTAAATGGATAATTTCTAGATGGTGTTAGTGATTTTTTATATAGTTTTACATTCTTCTTTCATATTTTAATTTCAAATATTTATTTACACATTTGGTTTTTCTGTATGGAATTTCATCTCTGACTATCTAAATATAATTATTAAAATTCATAAAAAGCACTTAAATTTATTATATGTAATAAATTTATATAATTATATTTATATAATAATAATGATAATGATATTAATATTAATATTAATATTAATAATAATGATTTATTTGAATTATATTAAAATTAATATTTATTTTAAATATTATTATAAAAATATACTTACATAACAATTCATGTATTTGTATTTTATTATTTTATTTATTATTTTATTTGTTTATATTTAATTAAATTACAACAAACAATAATAGAAATGAAAAATTTCTGTTTATGGTGAAAATCTTAATTTAAAAGATTTTACGAATATGTTGAAAGCATTTTTCGTTAACTTATCTTTTTATTCAGCTGGTCAAAAATTACGAGCTTGCAAGTTTTTGATATGTCATCTTTTATTAGTCGGCGTATATATACGAAGTAGTTTTTAAATTTAGGCAAAAAGATAAAAAGTAAAGTTGGATAAATTTTATTATCTCAATTTAACTTTTCTTTATATAAAATAAAAATATATGTACATAAGATGTTCCATAGAAAATAATGCTATGAAATAGAATACGATTAAAAAAGAAAAATTCAAATAATTTATATATAATAAGAAGATATTATTTTTTATAAATATATTATAATATATAATATATTACGAATAATATATAATATATTATAATATATATATATATATTATTCGTAAATAAATTAAAAATCAAATTTATGCATATATAATATGAAATATTAAAATTAAATTAAAAATACAATTATATTTGAATTATCTTTTTCACTATCTAAGTCCATAAAATAGAAATATAAATTTTCTCTAATTTATTCTCTATTTTTATTTTAAAATTTTCAAACTATTAGAAATTATAGAACTATATATTAATTCAAAAATCAAACAAATTATATTTGCGCAATTACGATATTCCAAAGAACTATAATTTCCTTAGTTTAGAGACGAAAGAAAGGAGGATTAGGAAGTGTTACAAAGTAGATGCTCATCAACCCGTTAAAGAGGCTTCGTTTCCTCTCGTCATCTTCTGTGTTCTGTAATCGCTTCTTTCATAATTGCCGTTAATTAAAGGAGTCGCCAGAGATTCCGTTGCCATTTAATTACATAAAGGATTCATTAAGGGAAAGGTTAAATGTCTAAAGAGAACTAAACAGCATCGATAGCCTACTAGAAGAATTTCGAAAAACTCATTTTGTTCGCGATTATTATAGGATAACAAAGAAGAAAAGGATCATGGGTGCATCCTTTAATACATCATTCTATATCACGAAGAAAATTACGATACTTTCGAATTATTCATCTTTCCTTCGTTCCTTTATCTTTTCATTTTATTATCATGTCTTTTTTGGATTTTTTTTTGATAATTTTTTTTATCAAACCGCGTTTTCTAACGAAAAAAAGAAACAATTTTTTTAATCGTTAACATTGCTTTTATTAGTATCTCATTATTAACTGTTTATTATTTAGAATTTTTTTGGAACATGACTTTTAATAATATGAGAAAATTAGATTGAAGAGGTTTTTCAATTTTATTTCTTTAATAATATAGAAATTTTTTTTAAGTCTGTATAAATTATATATTTTTTATAATATTTTATATATATATTCGAAAACAGGACTATTTATTATTAATTTCATATTAATGTTATAATTTAAATATTAATTTTACTCTCTTTATTGCATGAAAAAATTTTCTGAACTATCATAATTTTAATATAAATTTTTTCTTATATTCTTGAATTTTATAAAATATTTTAATAATTTCAAAATTATATTTGATAATATAGGTATATTATATTTAAAATAGTATAATGTATTAACAAGAATATTTTGTTACACATTTGTTTCCTCAAGAAAGAATTCATCTTGTAAATAATTAAACAATATCACATTAATGATAAAAAAATTTTTTATTTATAAACATAATTCAAAATTATTATTATTTTATAGTATATTTGTATAGATTATATGGCTTTTTAATTTATTGTAAAAATGTATATTTTTTGTAATGTTTGAGTAATTAATATAATATAATTGTTTCTAAATTCTCTATTTGCGAAATCTTATTTTAAATTTATTTTCAATAAATCTTAATTGCTATATTTTATTAAGTCTTTCGATTAATTTTGTATCTCAAATAACTTGTAATTCTATTATACTTGTATCATACTTTAAATAAATTTGTATTTTAGTAATATTTCCTATGATATATATCAATTCTTGGATATATATCATAATATAATTTTTGGATATATATCAATTCTTGCATTCGATAGTAATGAATATGTATCTTTATTTCATTTAGTTTTTTTTTCAATTTGTGATAAACATATTGATTAGATAACATTAGATAACTAAATGATATAGATAGTGACACAAAGATTAATTTATAATATTGGAAATTTTTCAATATTCATTAATTGTGTTCAAATTTCTTCTAAGAGATAATTCTTTAATAGATTCAATATGGCTATTGAACTTGATATCATCAATTTTAATGAAAGCAATAAACATACAGAAAAATTGCAATTTATAAATAATTATTTATGAAACGATGAAAATTTGAAATAATGTAATAATAATCTGAATAAATTTTTATCTCTTTTTATATTTAAATAATAATATTTCTATTATATATTTAATAAAATACTGTTTTGCCACTTTTTAATTTATATATTATAATAATTTAATATATAAATTT
>NW_006264008.1:51133-53519 GCF_000469605.1 Apis dorsata
TATAAATATATTTAATTATTATTATTTATTAATATTATTTTTATATTATTTATTTATTTATTATTATTAATTATATATTAATTATTAATATATTATATATTTATATAAATTAATAATTTAATATAATAATAATTTATATATTAATATTTTAATAACATATAGATATTATATTTTGTAGTTTGTATTATTATTATTAAATTATAGTCTTTTAGGAATACATACATTGTTTACTTACTGAAGTTACGCTAATAAATGAAATTTTTATTTAATATTTTTGTTAAAATTAGTTACTATAAATACTTTTTACATCTATTGTATGTATTGTATGTTTCTTCTCCAAATTATATTGTCAAAAATTATAAATAATATTGCTGTATGTAATTCAAAAATAACTATTATTTTGAATTTTTCAACAAAAATCTTAAAATTTTCTATTCTACCGAATATATTATATTATCTATACGTATATTTAATTAATCAATGAATATTATCCATATGAAATATCATTAATTAGTACAAAACATCAAAAAAACACGAAATTCCGTAACTCCTTCTATACACCATTTATAACGATATCATCACAATATCCACGCAATCAGTTAAGTATACCCGAAATTGGCTCGCGTCCGTATTTCATTATTCAAGTTTTTCTTTACGCATTCCTCTTGTTAAATGTCTTTCTCTATATTTCCTGCAACTCGCTACTACCATCACAAATAATTCTGTCTCTGCATAAATCGCCCAAGTGTTTCACGCTGAGGTCGAATTTCGGGTTAAGCCGGTTCTAAATATGTCCACATCGCACCGATCCTTTTGTACGAAAATTTCTCTCCCTCTCTTTCTCTTTCTCCCCTAGCGCTTTTCGATATTCAATTCCAATTGTGTTTATCGCCTCTGTCTTCCTTTTTCACCCTCTTTCTTTATCTGTTCTCTTTTTTACCCTATGCCTTTCTCCATTCTCTCTCTCTCTCTCTTTTTTTTTACAGCTGTATTTCGTTTTTTCGAATATAGAATACAACGCGGCTGTCCGTCTATAGCAAATCCGAGACAGCATCGTGCGTCGTTCCTCTCGACGAAGTTGCCCGTCCGGCTAGTCGAAGGTTTATTGCCCGCGCAGGCTAAAATCCCCGTGCGAAAATTCCTCGGCCGCCGCTTCCGTATCCGTCACGAAATTGAATATAAATTTACAGGCGTTCCATACCTCACTGTCCTCCGCTTCAGCGTACTCCTTTTTTTTTTCGCTCTCTCTCTCTCTTTCTCTTTCTCTTGATCCGTTTTTTTCCTCTCCTTGTTTGATCTCTTTAAATCTTGAATCTTCGCTGCTCGATTTAATTCGTCTATTAATTACGAACGTATAAAGCGTATCTAATATTATCAAATACTAATATAATAATATTGTATAGTAATAAGCGTTAGGTGGCGCATAAATGTAATTCTGAGATAAAAGTGGAGATTTATCGATTCGGCTAATAATCGGATATGAATGAATTGCTTATAAAAAAATATACTAAATTATATAGAAATTAATGATTATTTATTTTACTGTATGCATTAAATATTTTATTGACAATTATAATTAAAACAAAAGAAGAAAACATAAAAAAAATCATTACATAATTATTATACAATTATTAACAGATTTATATATATAACGCATATAACACTTTATAACTTAAAAAATATCAAATTTTTAGCGATCTTGATCTAATCAAATGACTTAATTCAATAGGGATAAATCATTTTAAATTTTAAAATCATTCTCAAAAAATTCCGACTCACAAACATTTTGTTATTTTATGTAAATGAAAAATAATTTATAATTATGTAAATGAAAAATAATATTATAATATTAAATATTATATAATATTTAAATAATTTTAAAGAATATAACAAATTTATTTTATTAATATTGCCTTATAATTTAAAAAATTAAAAAATTAAAAAATTGGTCTGGCCAGTTCCAATCTCCACTATCCTAAAACATTTTATATTTCGAACATTCTATTACTATTCGAATGACATATTATCTATTTACTCAAGATAGTTTACCATAACGATAGACATGTTGACCTAAAATCTGACTTTACAGAAATGCAATAAAACGAATGCTTTTTATCCGTGATTCATTTTATCTATGATTCGTTCGAACCATCGCATTGGTCGCATTAATCCCGTTGAAAAGTGTAACTAACGAAGAAAACCAATGACTCTACGATCTATCCACCGTTCTTAATCATAATTACGCAAGCTTGCGTGCGAGTACGTGATAGGAGCAACGAGGCAGTAGTGTTATCGCAGCTTCACGGTTTATCGCATTGTCGGTTGCTCGTGGCTGTTCATCTTCATCAGTGGTTTTTCGTGGAAAAAAGAGGCACGAGATAGGACA
>NW_006264008.1:53920-59869 GCF_000469605.1 Apis dorsata
AATCAGCGAGCCGATTCAAAATCGAGAAAGGAAAATTAACGATGCTGGACGAACGAAACCTCCGCATCTCGTCACAATCGAGAAACGATAACTTGCAATTAATAAAACGTTAAAAATTTTTAAATCAGTCTTTCCATTTTGATCCGATTAAAAGCAACGGTATGTTGTGTTGCTTCTTTCTTGATTCTATTTTCAATTCCTCTTTCTTCCTCTCTCTGAATTTTCTTCGAGATTATAAGATCATCCAAACTAATGATCATAAATAAAAAAAGAATTGGGAATCTGATAAAAAAATAATTAAAATTTCAAATAAAATTACTTCAAGTATTTTAAAATAATATTATAAATATTATTAATAATAATTAATATAAGCTTAAATAATATTTATTCATAAACCATTATTATATAAATATAATATATAACTATATATTATAGTTGATTTGCTCTTTATATAATTTCGGTCGTTTGATATTACACTTATTTGCGGTTTTTCGATGCTTTAAATAATAATTAATTTAAAAAATTTATTAAAATAATTAATATTTTTAATTTTTGTTAGAATACAATATGTTCTTAATTGTTAGAATACATTTGAAGGAAAGCTGAACAAATGAATATCAGTTACTGCATTCCTTGTAATACAATAAATTTTAAAAAATTTAAATTAAAATAATTGTTAAAGTAACATTTTTTAGGCATGTATTGGTTAATATTTTTTATAAAGAATATCGAACTATAAAAAAGCTAATGAGTAAAAAATATGATTTTTATATGTTGAAAGCAGAGATAAGAGATATCTTTAAAAGTTTTTAAATCTATTCCAAACAAATAAATTTTACTATATTATCATATATTTATACATCATATATTATCATAGTCTTTTATATAATTTTTGTTAATGAGATTCTTATCTAAAAAGAACAAAAATATTTAAGTTATATTAAATTTGATTGGATCATTCTTTATAAACAAATATTTCAAAAGTTTTTATGTTAACGAAATTTAATGAAGGCTCTAACAAAATTCTATTGGACTTTTGAATAAAATAATGAATCATTTTGAAAAGTATAATGCTGATATAACGTTTTGACAATTTATCAGTAGTTGATAATTGATGAAAAGAAATTCTTTTTTGATATATGAAATAAAAATGAAATCAATTATTTTGAGTAATTTTTTGATTAGATATTTGAAAGATTAAAGATTATGAAGAAAGAAAGTAAATGAATATAATATATAGAATTATTTAATTTTTTACGAATGATAAATATTAATATTATTTCTACATCAATTTCTATAATAATAAAATAATAACTTATGTTTTAATTTTGATGAAATAATAATTATGAAAGCTTCCAAATAAGGAATTTGCAATGATGTTGTTTATATTCACTTATTTCCAGTGGATATATGACACAAATTTTTAAATATGAAACATGTAAATCATGTTGAAATCATGTGTTATTTTCAAATATTTCATATACAAAAGAATTATTAATTTTTAAATATATTTTTTTCTAAATTGAAAACTATTTTTTTAAATTAATATTTCTTAAATTATTTAGTATATATATTTAATCATCTGCATATATATTTCATTAGTGTATGATATAGAAATAATATTTAATTTTTTTATTAATATTTAAATTTATAAATATATAAATATGAATAAACTACTGACAAAATATTTAGTTTTAACTAAATTATTTTTTTTTTTGAATTTCTTAAATTACTTAATGAAAAATTGCCGTAATGAAAAATTTGGTTGTAATCGATTTAAATGAAACAATCGTATTTTTATAATTTCTTTCTAAAAAGATTTTAATGAATTTGATATTAGATTTTTTAAAAATAATAATTTTGTGACTTTTATGATGAATTCTAAATTTCATTTTCTCTGATGACATTCTTGTCAAATGTCAAATTGTTATTTGAAATTATATAATGAAATTATATTGAAATATTTATATTTATATTCATGTTTAAAAATCAACTATCTTGAAATTTTTTAAGTATTCTCAATTAGCATTATAATTAAAACTATTACTTATTAAAAATTTGTAAAAATATAATTTATTGTACAAATTCTTATAAAAAAAATTCTTATTGGACAAATTCTTATAAAAAATTATAAATAACAAGTATCTTAAATTTTTTTTACAAAATTAAGTCAATATCAAATTTCATATCCTTTAAACTTTTTTATAAACTAAAAATAATATTTATATTAATATATGAAGTAAAAATACAACACATATATCCATAAAAATTTTTCAATTATCAGTTATTCATAAAATAAAATTTCTATTGCAATCAGTTAGATTGCAACAAAATATATATATGATGTAAAACGATTTTTCAGCATGACTTTTTCAAATAAACAATAATATATTGTAATATTATATATATATATATATATATACATATAATTAAATTTATTTGAAAACTAAAAAATATACCATATATAAAATATATTATTAAATTTTATTATAAATAAATGTACATATGAAAATTTATTAATATTATGCAAATTTTAATATACATATTTTTCATATATTATTGAATATTTGATTTAGCTACATAGAAACTAATCAGAATCTAAATATAAAGCATCCTAATCGAAGATATATATGTACACTGCCTAATATATAGAAATAGCATCAATTTTCTTTTCTTCTATCTATCAAACATAATAAAAAATTTCATATTCATTTCTATTCTACATCATATCATCAATCATCTTTTAAATTTCCACATTCCCGCTCAAATTCGGCATTTTAAAAGTTTCGTTAATTAACGATTTCCAAAAAAAAATAAAAAATAAAAAAATAAAAAGAAAAGAAAAAAAAAAGAAGAAAGAAAGAAAAGAAAGAAGAAAAAAAAGAAGTCGAAATATGCAGGAAGCAATTCATCCGCAAGCCGGTTAATTCGAGATAAAGCCGATCCTTTCCGGTCGAGCACGATTTGACCTGCTCATGGGATGTCTGCCATATGTACACAGGGGTTGTAAGTTCACTATCGGAACGGCTGCAAGTTTCATGCTACAGCAGCATTACGTGGCACAAAGTCCTATTCTCATGTTACGAGTCGTATGAGTCTAAAAGGCGTGGGGACTTATAACAGGGTACGCGTGCCCCATCAGTCCATCCATTGCACACTGTGCTTTCCTACATCTTAGACACACGGTTACGTCGATCCCCGCGTTACAATTCGAGAAATGAAGTCGCATAAAAATGACCACGTATAGCGTGTTTAAGTTTTGAGCTTCTCATATCTCTTTCATACAGGATGAAAACGCGCTTTTTGTCATTTAGATTGGATCTATTATAATTTTATACCAGTTATTCGTTCTCTTTCTTTAATGTGTTTAAGAAACATTAGATTCAATGTGGGATTATTGATTGAAATAATAGGGGAAGGTGAGGAAACGGTTGATAATATTTGATAATAGAAATCGTGATAGCGTATATAATGAATGATGAATTATATGTCAATAATACTTCAAAGTACTCACTTAAATAATGAAAAAATGAAATATTAATTGTTAGTCAATATATTAATTGATAATCATTTAGATGTAAATATGAAAAAAACGGTTTAAAGAAAATTTAAAAAAGATAAAATTTAAAAAAGATAAAAAGATTTAAATGAAATATAAAAAAAAAAGATTGATTATATTTGCATAGAAAGATATATATAAATATTTTAATTTATGTTTATAGTTTTAATTTTTCATAATATATATAGCTGATAAGAAAATTATAAATGAAGGAATTTATAAGGAATTTATTTTTCATTGTTATTATTATATGTAAATAATTCATAATAATAGCATAAGTTAATTTTTGAAAAATATATATAATGATATAATATACATAAAAATGATTAGTTGGAAAGTTCTTTGTTTTGTGTAATAATTTATTAACTAATAATATTAGTAAAATAATTCAAATCAGAAATTATATATTATAGACATTTTGCAAGAATAATTTCTTTTTTTTATAATTGTTTATAAATAAGATAATTAATTGATTTATAAAATTATATAAAATTTATTTAGAAAATTTCACTTTTTTAATAAAATTAATCTTTTATAAGAAATTCTATTAACATTAATAACTTTTAATTTGTAAAATTATAGTAATAATATTTCAATTATGTAAGAAAATTCAAATTATTATTTCAAATCTTTTTTTAATTTAGTTATTAATAATTTATTTATTAATGTTTCTTAACTTATTTGTTTTTGAGATATCAGTTATTTTTATCTTCAATTATTTATTTACTAAATTGTATACTAAATATTTTTAATATCTATTTATTTTATCCGTATATGAAAATTTTATAAATTATGCAATGAATGCTAAAAAATATTAAAAATTTATCATAATATATTTCATTTTAATTTTTTTTTTTTTTCATTCATAAATATTTTCATCGAATTTTATATATATATATATGCGATTCATCTTTAAAAATATTATTTTTATTTTATCCATTAAAAATATATTTTTATTGTAATTATGAAAAAAAGAAGGGATTTTAATTTATTTGATTATTATAATATAAAAAAATCATATTTGAAACTGAGAAACAGCTCTGCTCGAGATAAACATACTTTATCTTACGCTTAAACAAGTAAACATTATTTTCAAACGAGATATTGTTACAATATCATATTATATTAAATCCCTCTTCATGAATCGCAAACTTTCTTCTTTAAGCTTTATTTTCAAACCATAAGATACATTTTTTCAGTATGAAACGCGCCCTTCTCACGTAAGCATGGTTGGTTTGCGAAAATGGCGATTTTGAGCGGTTTCTTACGGAAATGGAATATATCGCCCACATTTGCTCCACGCATAGCATCGCTTCTTTTGAAACAAAACTGTAGTCATGTCACGAGGCGAATCAAATTGAAAAAAAAAAAAAAAAATGTATAGGTGCGTTTGGATCGAAAGGAATTGGACATTTCATTCGTAAAGCAAAAATGCAAGTATCATAAAATCGTTTATATTTCCATTTTGAGAAATCGGAGATTTGAATGCACGCGTACATTAAAAAAGCATGAACATCGCGTTGAATGATTTGCGTGACTGACTATCATCGAACAAGACCAGTTTCTACCGTAATCAGAGAACAATCGCGTGGCTGCTTCCCTTTGCCTTGATTATTTTATATTAAGTTTGCATATCGAAGTTAAGGTCTTGATTCTCGCTAGTCATGTGGATCACGATTAACTGTTTGACCGTGGATAAACATGATTTTGCTTAATATATACTATCATGGAAGAAACGATAGTTTTTTCATTATCTTTTTTTCTTTTGTAATTGTGATCGAATATTAATTAATAATCTATAATAAGATCATCTAATTTTATAAATTGTTTGACGTTCCAAAAGAATTTATTTTTATAAAAAAAAACATTCAGGAAATATGAAGAACTTATGATGGATGAATTGACTTTCGTTTATCTGATTTAAGAGCTTCAGATATCAGTGATTTAAAAATATTTAAAGGGAAAAGACATTCAAATCAGTCATAATTGAGTAATTGAAGGATTTATAAAGAAATTCAATAAATAATATAAGAAACATATGAAAATATGAATAGATATAGATGTTTATATAAAATAAAATTTCTAACGATTAAAAAAAGAAGACATAAAGAGATTTATCTTATTTTTTAAACATCAATATAAATACATCTTATATTTTAAATATTTTGTTTTTTTAATATATCGTATGCATTCTGTAGATTTTCGTATATTTAAATTTTTTATAAATGTATAAATATTCTGAGTCTAGTTATGAAAAATCTTGTTAAAAAATTGAATAAATTATTAAAATATAATTGTATTTATCTTATTTTATATAAAAATTATTACAGAAATCCTATAATATTTTATGAAATGATTATATTATTCATATTATTATATTATATCATGTT
>NW_006264008.1:60273-61193 GCF_000469605.1 Apis dorsata
AATTAATAAAAAAATTTAGGTAAAAATTTTAGAAAATTTATTAATTTCTTTACTAATTTTTGATATCATTTAAAATACAATTTAAAATACAATTTATCAATATCTCGATATAAACGAAATCATTATGACAGGATTGTTCATTTTCGTTGAAATTATGATATAGTAACATTAGTAATTTTGAATTAAATCTACTTGTTATACATTATAGTTTTTTTTATATAGTACTCTAGATACTCACAAATAAGGATTTTTCTCCTCGTTTCTTTTATATGTTAATAAAGAGAAGTTTCATATACTCTATAGATATCCGAAATTGTTTTCCTCTGAATAATGGGGAGAAATTTCTTCAATTATACGGATACATGGTGTCACTCTTGGATAATCTATTAATGCGAAAAAATGATTATGGCTCTCAGAGAGGAAATGTCTGTATGATATCTGTGAAGTTCATCAGGTTTGTGTTTGATCGCGTAATTAATTATTAAATAGAAAAGTGTGTTTGGTAATATAAAAGCTTTGGAAATTAGATTGTTTAAAGTAATTTTTATTATTGATGAGGCTTCAAAAAATTATGGAAAATTTATTTTATTTTTAATTTATTTTTAATTTTTAAACCGAACAATTTTAGAGATACTTGAATATTAAATATTTTATATTTTTAATTATATATCAGAAAAATTATTAAAAATTATTATTTGTAATTATTCAAATCAATCATATAAAATTATGAATGAAATAATTATGATGAATATTATTTTGGAATAATTATTATGAATTAAATAAAATTTCTGAATAATTAAATAAAATTTCTGAATAATTAAATAAAATTTCTGAATAAAATAAAATATATATATAATATAAATATAAATATATATATATGAGTTTTGGAATCATTATTTTTTTCAATTTTATATTGATTG
>NW_006264008.1:61863-63541 GCF_000469605.1 Apis dorsata
TTAGCACATAACTTTATCTTCTGGTCTATTAATCTAAAACGCTGCTCATGTTTAAGATTCATTAATTCATCGTAAATCTATATGATATATATATATATATATATATATCATAATAAAAATTTAATAATAAAATTTAGTTAAATATAATTAAAATAATTGATTATAAATCGATTAACTGTTCAGATGAATTATGAATAATAACGTAGGTGTCACATATTTTAAATCCATTTTCTGTTAGAATGATTCCTTTCCAAAAAGCTAAGTTTATATTCTTAAACAATTTCGAGTAAGTTACTTTATATAAAGTATAAAATAACTTATCTTGTACGAAGTAGAACTTGACTAATGAATAGAAAATTGGCTAACGAGGCTTTAGTCAGTGTACATACCTCGAACTTGAACTTTGAAACCCAATTTACAATTTCTTGACGCTTAGAGTGAGTGATGTGGAAGAAATGGCCATAAAAGAGCATTTCATAAATTCTGGTGTAATCGAGATGAATCGAGACTGGAGGGATGCATCGAGGCAAGAGGACGAGATCGAGGCGCGGGTGTTTCAGGGACATGGGTACGCGTGGGTCGGACCGGAACCGGCATGATTCACGTCGCAAAGAAGTCGTGAGACTTGCGGAATGCCAATCTCAACTCGTGAATGTTCCTGTCGTTCTGTTTGCGCGTTTTCGAATTGCCTTTCTGCATGTTTGCCAGACACTACTTTCCACGATGTCATATTGTTTGAAGATGGATCAGCTCTTATTTTATCATATAAGAACTCCAATTTTTACGATTGCACGAAAGATTTAAGAACTGCTCACTATTTTGAAGAACAGTGTATTAGTAAACAAATATCATATCGAGCATGAGGGTGAGTTTTTTTGCCAATGTTTTGATAGGAGAATCATGTTTTAAGTATTTTTTATTCTGTTTAACAAATTGGTATACTTTTTAATATTAAGTAATATATATTAAGTAAGATAATATTAAGTAAATATTATCTTTTGGTAATAAATCTTTTGGTAAAATCTTTTGGTAAAATATCTTTAAAAATATCTAAATTATTATATTCCCAATATATGAATTCAAGAAGAAATGAAGATAGAAATTTAAATTTTTTAATATTCTATTATCATACATGCACATACACACATATAATATATATTTAATTAATCTATTTTTTCTTTATTAATTTTTTTTAATGCAAATTTCTTTTTAACAGAAAAAATTCTTCCTTATTTAAAAAATATTCTTAAATTATATTTAAATTAGATAATCTCCTTCATTTAATATTAAATAATTTTATAATATATAATTAGAAAAATTAATCGTGAAAAATAATTTTAGAATAGTTTAATAGTACAATTTTTTATAACATAGAAATGATTACATTATTGATATATATATATTATTATTATTGTTATTATTATTATATACGTGAAAAATATTGTTAAAAATAATATATATATATATCGTGATTATAATTAAATAATAATCATATGATAATTCGAAATTAATAACGGAATGATTTTAGAATCAATAATTGTAACGAAAAATTAACTTTTTTATAACTATATAATTATAGAATTTTAAGATTTCTCAAATTTGAAAATAATATAGAACTATTCTAATTAATTTGATTGTTTGTTTTAATTATATATACAATACCTTAATTGAAATATCA
>NW_006264008.1:63750-67906 GCF_000469605.1 Apis dorsata
TCTTGTTTGTTGAAACAAAATATAGTGAATCATAAAAGTTCAAATATTATAATAAATATTAAATATTAGATATTAGATATTTTTATAATAAAAATTTTTATAATAAAAAAATATTAAATATTAATATTAGATATTTTTACTTATCTATTCTGTAATAACATAATTCCAATGAAATCAAATCTTTCCTATATTTATTTATAAATATTTCTATATATAATATGGAATATTAATTTTTCATATATTATATCTTTTTTTTTTCAGAAAAAGAAATATATCTATACAATCGTTTGATTAATTATTTGTTTTAATATTATTTTCTAAATTGCATTTTTTCTCTTTTTTTAAAATTTGTATGATACTTATATATATATATATACAATTAATTAATGATAGCAACTTCAATTTTATTGCTACACATTGTTTTATTTTAGGAAGTGAGATAGATTAAATTTTTAACGAGAAAAATGTATTTTGTTAAGCTAATTGTAAATAAATAACTATTACCAAATTCAACTATTGTGTACAATCAAATTCATTTGTATTCAAATTAAGTTTAAATGCATAGGAATTTTGATGTTTCAAAAAATTTAAATTAAAATTGTAAAAAAAATTTCTTAGTTCTGCTCATTAAAAATTTCAACACAACAGTTTTCATAATTTTCAAATGTAAGCATTTCTAAACTGAAAACGCGCTTTAAATTAAATTAAATTATAACATTCAAATATTTTTCACACTTTGATAATCTTAAGAAATCTTTCCACAATACATTATAGTGCCGCGATTAATATATCCATCATTAACAATTCAAACAACATTTTGTATTGGCTTCGTTAATTACGAATCTTGCATGTTTGTAAAAATCTGTTCCACACCAATTCAGGTATCGGATCTTGATATCCTAGCGTCGTCCTACGTATCTGCTTATCTGCCTATAATTTCAATGAAATTTTTTTCTCTCACTGAAATGTATCCACGTGTACGTATCTCGTTCCCTCTTACATCAGACAGCGTCGTCCGAAAGAGAAGACAATGGCGCGTGGGTCGAGGCAATGTGTCGAGGCGTAGCCGAGTACGTAGGTATTCTTAGGGTGGTCGTAACTAGTGATGGGCATACGATGTTTATTTCCTTTGAGATTTTCAATCAAATCAATCTTTCTAACCTCTATCGATTCTTGTCGATTATGTGAAATTTTAGAAATTCAAATCAAGTCTCTGAAATATTCAAAATCGTGATAAGTAATTATAGAAATATTTAAAGTGATTAATATAATCTATTTTTAATTTTCTTAAATATTATTAAAATTATTTAATAGTATTTAAATTTATAAATTAATATATAAATTAATATATGTGATTATAAATTGAAATTTTTGAATTTTTAAGATCGTAACAAATATTCGAAATTAACAATTAATATTAATAATTAAATTACAATTTTTGTTAAATATATTATTGAAATTTATAATGTTTATTAAGATTTTCAATATTTTAAGATTTTCAATTTGCAATATATCTGCAAATATTTTTCATGAATTAACTATTTATTATTATCTTTAAACTTGTTATTTTTTGTTTGTTATTTATACAAACATTAATTGGGCATTAAATATCATTTTAATATTAAAATCATAAGATTATTATAAAATTATTATAATAAGATATAATATTATCATACAATAAAATTATATTTTAATTATTTTTTTTTATCTAATTTTTATGAAATATTTTATAAATATAATTTTTCTATGAAAGAATAATATTAAATATTATTTTAAAATAATTATAAGAAAATGATATGTTCAATAATAATTTCAAATAAATTTTGATTGAATAATTAAATAATATAAATATAATCATGGGAAAAAAATCTATGTATTTACTTATGTACATAATAAATCTTACTTCATATATTTTTTATTATTATATTTTATCATTATATATCCATTCATTAATATCAAACAGATTAGATATTTAAAACATTTTTTATATTTTATATTTTATATTTCGAAGAATTATAATTTCAACTACATTTTTGAAAATTAAAGTAAAAATTTCTATAGAAATTTCTTTCATATTGATATTAAATATTCAGAACAATCATTTCATATCATTGAAAATTCAATCATTGAATATAAAAATTGTATTTTTTAAAATAAAAAATTTTAATCAATATATATATTTATATTTCATAAAACTTGTAATTTTAATTTATTTTTCGAAATTAACCATTTCAATTTTACAGTTTTTGAATTCTTTTTCTTTATATCAACAATCAAAATATCTAAAATAACTCAACTTTTCATTTTCAAAATTTCTTATTAAAAAAAATTTTAAATTTAAAATATAGAATATAAATAATATAAATATAAAATATAAGTCAAATAAGAATGAAGATATATTGGAAAGAAGATAATTGATATTATATTTTATATACAACAAAAATAACAAAAAAAATTTTTTCTTTATATTTCTTTTTTTTTTCGCACAACAAAAGAAACTGATAAAATATTTTTAGTTACATAAAAACAAATTGAGGGGAACAATTGGAATCGCTTTGTTCCCATCGCTAGTCGAACCGCGATCTGTCCATGACGTAAGACGAGGCCCGCAATACTTAACGATCGCTGCCATTGCACGTTAAAACGATTACTTCCGGCGCATGTGGAGGTGGAGGAGATACATCGTGAACCATAGAACTATAGAACAATGTTCTACCCTTTTGTCCGTGCTGTCCAAGAATGTTCATCCGTGTTTTTCTGTTGTCCTCGTAAAACGAATATATTTCGGAAATGAATATATATATTACAATTCGCAATTCGAAAGAATGCCGGTTGAATGATCTAAGTATTCTCCGCAAAGATCCATTATGCGATCTATTTTACGTGTTTTGTTTTTTACACATTACAGAAATTTATTAATATTTATTAATTCTTAAAGTAGGAAATTAATTAACACGATTGAATTATTATAATATTAATAATATTGAATTATTATTTTTAATTATATTTATTAATATTGGACTCAATGATTAACAAATATTTATATATATATAAATATTTCAATATTACTGGGAATATCTAAAATTCTTTGAATATATTTTCATTATTGGGTGTGTTTATATTCCATATAGTTTTGAAAATTTATCACAAATTCTATGAAATACGAATAGTTCTATTGATTTTTATTAGATTATATATAATACAATCTGTATTATATCTATAGTCAATAAGATTGGATAATAAATATATTATTATTTATTTTAATGATATTGCTTTTAAATAATTATAATTTTAATTAATAAATTAAGAATATTGTTAAAATTATGCAATTTACGTTAGATCAATAAAATATTGTAATGTTATAATGTTATTTCATATGGTATTATTATAAATGAAACGGTATACCATGTTTTTTTGATCAATACAAATATATTTTTTTGGTTTGTTTATAAAATATAATTAAAATAAATATTGATAATATCGTGTTGAATAGATTAAATTACCTCTATCTTTTTAAAGCTTTAATATTATAATTTGGATTACGAAAAAACGCGACTTCATTTGCTTGTTTATAATATGAATAATTGTCATCATAATTTAAATTATAAGTATTAAATTATACTCTATAGTATACTCTATACTTTATACTAGTTATACTCTATATAACAAATAATATAAATGAATCTATACTAAATGAAAAATTGTCGATGAAAAATTTTAAATTTCTAATTACTTATAAAAAAAATCATACAATAATCAGCCTGAATTCATTTTAAAATGGTATTTTTCTCATAATCCAAATTTGTTTTTTTTTTAAATATTTATATTGTAATAAATAGAAAAATATTTTTTTCCAAAAATTTGAAAAATCAATAAACTATAAAGATATTCAAGAATTTTTTTGTCACTGAATTTATAATAGAAAAAAAAAATTAAATTTCGAAAACAACTTCTAAACTTGCTGTATAATTTTTTCTTTTTTTAATTAATTAAATTATTGAGGTTTAAATTTTATTATTAGACGACATTTCAAAAAATGCTAAATTTTCATTATTTTCAATTATTGGTATTTAAATATTGCTATGCTGCTTAAAAAATTGATTTTAAAGAGATTAATTATATATTATATATTATTAATTATAATATAATTATATAA
>NW_006264008.1:68071-69881 GCF_000469605.1 Apis dorsata
TAAAAATGAAAGAATAAAAATAACAAAAAGATTCCTCTTTCATAACTCAAATCTTTAATTAAATATCAATGATTATTTTTTTTATACCGTGATATAAATATAAAAATATTTTTATAAAAAAAAATTTTTATCGTATAAATATCTCATTATGCAAAATATAATATATTATGTTACATATATTAATCTTTTTTAACTCTAATAACATAAAAAAAACAAATTAATAAATTTGAATTGATTTTATAATTTACAAAATAAATAAAAATAAAATATTCTTTCAAGTTACTAATAAATTTAATAAAACAAATCCTTTTATTATTATTATATATAATTAAATTAGTTAAATTAATTACACGAATTAATTAAATTAATTTTTATAATATATTATATATTACAAATTAAAATGTAAAATTTCATTATAACTATTAATTATTTTAACATCAACAATTTTATATTGCATTTTTTAGTTTCGTTGAAAGAATAAAGATATTTCTTTCTTCTTTTCATTAAGTCTTCTTCATAAAATTCTCTTCATTAAGAAAAGGATGCTCAAATAAATTGCGGACACGAAAAGTTTTTATTTGGATACCATGTTGCAAAGATTTCTTTGATAATTAACGCGGAATGAGATCTGTCGGAAACATATTTAATTTATGGAGAGAGTCGAGGTGCAAAACTCAAATGTTTAGGAAATTGAAATGGCATGGACGTATAATTTGGAAAAAGTTAAATATATTCGTGTTCATCTTTGGAAAATTAAGAAAGTTCTGAGTTTTCTGCCAAATGAAATTTTAATTTACATTAAATTAACATTTTAATTTAATTTATGAATACTATATATTATTTCTATAAAATTTAATTTTATATAAATTAATTATTAAGAAGATATTTATGTGATTAAAAAAATAATTGCTAATGAAATTGAAACATTGCTGAGATACTTAATTAATTATGAATTAATTATGAAATTAATAATGTATGATAAAAAAATTGATGATTATGATTTCATTTTTTTATTTAATTTTATTTTAAATTTTTAATGTTTTTGCAAAAATAATTAAAGCATTTTAAATAATAAATAGTTATAAATCATATTTAAAAAATATTTTAATAATGAAAGCTATGAAAAATTTGAAAAAAGTATATTTAAATTCTTTTATAATAGAACTTATAAAGAGTTGGTTAATAGCTTTTTATATGTATATTATTTCATATAATTTTTATATGTTTATTATTTCTTTTCTTTTTAAATTATAAAAATATCAAAAAATAAAAGAATTTTCGTAACAATCGCATGATTTTTGATTTATTGAAATATTAATTTAATTTTGATGTTAATAGGAAAAATTTTCAATACTATTTACTTTTAAGTTTATTAATATTTTAATAATAAATATCTAAATATAAAATTCAAATTCAAATAAAAAAAAGCAAACATCTATAATATCTATAATATTTATAATTATATTTATGAAATGAATTTTTAAAAAATAATCATATTTTTCCAAAATGATTGAATAATAATATCAGAAAATGCAATAATATATATTTGCAATAATATTTTATACTATAATTTATTTATTATAAAGCAATTTTAATGCTTATTATATATATATATACATATATATATATGAAATTTTTCATGATTATGTTCATTTATTGCTTATTTACTATTATTGATAGCATAGAAGAACTTTATTATATTTTATTTTATTTATATTTTATTATATTTTATTTACATTCATTTCTTCTTAGATTTAGCTTTTTTTATAATTAAACATAAATGTATTTTTTATAATACATTTATGTTTTA
>NW_006264008.1:70824-75445 GCF_000469605.1 Apis dorsata
AAATTTTAAATTTCATTAATATTAAAAAGTTTAATTTATATATTTCAATGATTGTGCAATTACATAATTCACACAATTATAACAAGATAATACAAGCGAAATTTATAGCTATTATATATTTATGAAAGGAAGATAACTTTGTCCTATAGAATAATGTCTCTTAATTTCGATTGATCCCCAAATGATTATAGTTTGAACTTTTGGTAAGGAATAGGATACTTACTATATTATTTATATATGATTATCAGAATTCGATTGGAAATTATCACATATACTTTACACGTCGATTGCTCCTTAATTTACCTTTTGATCATCATTAAATCATGATATTAAACATTATATGTTTAGAAATAGCATAAAAAAGATAATAGGATAAAAAGGAAGAAAAAAATTTATCAAATAAAAAATAAAATTATAAATTTTCAAGTTCATTTCAAAAACTGTCATTCTAGATTTTCGATTTATTTTTGAATGAAAATTTATTTTATTTTAACCTATATCATATTTTCTGCTATCATATATTTAAGTAGGTATTACTTTTTTTATCTTTAATTAATATCATTGCATCATTAATCAAATTTTTGAATCATTGAATTTTATTTAATTCCATTTTATTTATATATAAAAGTGCAGAAATACATTAAATACATTAAATTAAACAAAATACATTAAATTAATATTATTATACTGAGCACTAATAATAATCTATAAATTATGATATAAAGGAGGGGATAATGCTATATGTAAAAATAAAAAAAAAGAAAAATAGAAAAGAAGGATTCGATTTTATTCAAAAAAACAAAGATAAGTAATAAAATTTTACTTTATATTCTATTTCTTAGTACTTACTTCTATAGAATAATGATCTATGTCACTAATCAATTACATTTGTATTCAATACAAAATTAATCAATTTCATTTATATATAAAAAATTTATGATTCCTGGAGTACTTCATACATATTTATAATTCTCATTAAAGATTAATTAAGTAAATTGTAAAACTTTTATCAGGTAAAAAATAATAAAAATCGCATTATTTATAAAAATACTACTATACTTATTATTACACTATTTGTAGTCCATATAGTATATACAACAAAACTCTTACATCTGCACACGGATATCGTAGAAATTATTCAATCCTTTCAAAGTATCAAACACCAACGGTTCTCTCAAAATTCCCTTCACTTGTAACAAGTCAATCGCGTCAAGGACTAAAATAACGGTCGCGATAGAAGCTAAAACGAGCACGTAAACTTCCGCTCCGCTTTCCTTGTATCCTTCTTATTCGTTTATCATCCTGGACGTGAGATCTTACGGTAAAGTTACATTAGGTATATACATTGAGAGTAGATAGCATCATCGACGACGAACTGCCGCGTAACCAGTCATAATGTCTAACGATTTGAATGGTCGAAATATCGAACTAGTTTAATCTGACAATTGTGGAAGCGTGTTCGCGAGAAATTCGTGTTTCTTCGCTATGCAATATATATAATATTTATTTACCTATATATTCTTATTACTTGTATATTCTTATTCGTATCAAAAAATTATTAAGTATCAAAAAATTTATAGAATTCAAATAAGTTTATCGAATTATTAAAAATAAATATTTAAAAATTAGATATTATGTTGTTTGAAATCTTGGTCTGTAAAAAATTCATTTTCATTTATGTTTTATATATGTATAGTAATAATAGTATAGTAATAACGGAAAAAAGTAAATCTAACATTTTATTTTGATATCTATTAGTTTTTGAGATATTAATATATAAATATATATAATTATATATATAATTATAAAATATTAATATATAAATATATATAATTATAAAATATATAAATATATATAATTATAAATAATTTTTCTTATTATATATATAATACTACTTATTAATATAATAATCCTCACTATAGTTGTCGTCATCTAGTATCGAGTAATTGTTTAATTACATTAATGTCGTATCTAATAAAATATTTAATTGTAATCCAAAAATCTGATCACTCGTTCTAAAGAAATTAAATATATATTATATTTTACTTATCAAATTACAAGTAAAAAAAAATTAATTTATTAAAATAAAAATAAAAATATTTGAAATACTAGGTCAATTGTTGTTATAATGTTGCTTAGTAACCATCTTGTGATAAATATTAAATTAAATTAGAATTTAAAAATAGTTATCAACATTTGAGATTTTTTTGGAAATCTAACTAAAGATTTTATATGACGTTATAAATATCAAGATTTTATTAAACTCTTGATATTTATACTTAACTCTTGATGGTGACGACTTCGAAAATGATTATATTAGTCATATCTATACAAATAGAATTTAATGTATAATACTGAAAATTTTTTATTAATATCTCCGAAACTAAAATTTTATATTTTTTGTATTTAAAATCCATTTATTTTTCGCTTCTAAATTTTATGAATTCTATATTTTTTTTACATATTCCATTAATACAAGATTATTTTTTAAATAAAATCCGTTTTTAATTCGTCATTTTATTTTTTAAATTAATAATCAACTATTAGAATTAATATCTCAATTATTTGTTAATTACTTATATTCATTCGTTTATTGTTAATAAGTGTTAATAATTAATAATTCAATAAAATATGAAATATGATAATATGATTCTTAACAATTATTCTGTGAAAATTGCGTTCGTTTTTTATAATGAATATTATGAGTATATGATCTAAAATGATATCATTTATTTTAAGAATATGATTAGAGAATAAATATTCACGACAGAAAATATAGTGGCTGTCCATCAGTAATCACAGATAATTCGATTAAAAAAGTGAATCAAATATTCGCAAAAATTGTCACCTAACTTTTATAATTATCTATTTATATTACAGAGATTTAAAAATGACAAATAAAAAAACAGTTTTATTAACTGCTTTAATTCATTAAAGTTGAAATAAAAAACTTATAATGAAACGCTACGAATAATGGAATTAAGATAATGATAACTACATGAAAAAATAATAAATAAATATAATTTTTATATAATTAACTTTTTTCATATATTCTTTAATTTTATTTTTCAAAACCAATCTTATTTAATCCTCCTACAAATTTCTATCATATTAATCGTTTCCTTGATTACAATAATTTAAGTTGACCGCCATAAGAGATCATATCCTAATATTTACAGAATATGTGTACATGGATCGATCGACTTCTGTGGATTGCGATTAAATGCATATTTGGATCATTTTGTTGCCATGAAACGCTTAAACGCAAAGCAGATAACTCGCGTGTATGTAGTCAGGCCGAAGCCGATGGGAAGGGGTTGACGCGTGTATTCGTTATATAGTGTACACATGTAGCCATTATCGATGAGCACAAGCATTCCAACTGCATTCTGTGGCTTATTCGAATTTTGGTTTCTCCGCTCTCTTTCTTGTTCCATATCACTCCTTATCTTCTTTCTTTGCCATCACTTCCATTTTGTCTTCCTCGTCTGTCTTGACTGGGATGTTTAATTCGCTCCTTCTGATCTCGCTGTACTTTCTTCGTTGCCGAGATCCTCTTACCAGAAGTTTAACCCCTTCCTCTTCGTTGCCCATCACGTTTTAGCCTTCCTTATCCATGATTCGTTTTTGATCCCTTGTATTTCACTCTCTTGATCTGCTTTGAGACCGATTACAATCATTTTGCGTTTCTTGTTTATAACTCACGTCCTATGAGTTGAGTGACATGATTTTCTCTTATTTATGATCATCTTCGGATCTAAATTGGAGAATAAAAAAAAAATGAAAAATGTGTTTGGTTCTGTGGTATATATTACGTGTTTTGATGGTGATGATTGAGAATGGAGCATTTATGGTTTATAAAAGATTTATGAAAGATTACAGAGTCAAATTTATATTAGATGATATTGAAGATTTATGTCAAGTATATTGATTAAGAGAGAATATAATATTAATGCTTTATTTATAAAATTCTTAAGAATCAAATATATAAGTGCACTACTAATAGTAAACAAAAATTATGAATAGAATTAGACATATGTAAATATAAATATTGTTAACATGTTGATTAAATATGTTAGACATATTTAAATATAAATATTGTGAGTAATTTCTGAAAGAAATTATTTCATGAAAGAAGATAGAAGATATAATTTATTAATGTAATTATACATATGATATAAAATAATGTAGGAAAAATTTTTGATTTTAAGCTTCGTAAAAGCTTTTTAGATATATAAAATTTCAATAGTTTTAATATTACAGCATAATCAATGAATTGAATAAGATTTTGTTTAAATTAGCATAAAATCAATTATTTTTATTTTTTTTTTTTTGAGAATACATTTACCAAATAATTTGTAGAATAATCAAATAATTTTTTAATCAAATAAAATATAAAATATCTTATCTATTATTTTTATTTCTACATTAATTTAATTTTGTATTATTTTATGAATGGCGAAATAAAATGATTTAATAGAAAAAAATGATGAATAATACTATAAATAAAATTAATATAAAATTGTAATATAATATTAATATTATACTTTAAAAATAAAAATATTTATGTGTTTCTTTATTGATTTTATTTGATTTAATATTTATTTTATTTACATAATTA
>NW_006264008.1:75734-78035 GCF_000469605.1 Apis dorsata
CATAATTGTAACTAATTGTTGAAACTTTTATTATATGTAATATTGAATAATAAAAAATTTCAAATAATAATTATTAAAGATTTTCGTAATTTTTTGATGATTAAATTTATCATCAAAAAATCATTATTTGATGATTAATTATTATTTTATTTATTGATTAATATCTATTATATAATTTAATATTATGATTTTTATGCTATTTATCAAGTTTATTTTTATAAAAATATCATTATTATTATTTAAAATTTAAATCGCCAGCATAAAATATATATTATATATTATATATTAGTCAAGAAAATATTCCATAATTTATGCTACAAATAAAAATTACATGACAGAAAAAAATCTTCGTTTTTGAAAAATGCATTTGAAAATGCACTTGAAATCGTTTTCTAATATTTTAAATTTTATCATATGGATATAATAGAGAAGATTATTTTTCTATGATTATTTTTTTTACATAATATAATGTCAAAATACTAAATACTATTGCCAAAATAATCATTTAGAGATTAGAATTTAGTTATTCACAAAAGAAAATCTTAACAGACTAAAGAAATATAAGAATAAAAAAATAAATCAACAATAATAACATTTAGTAAGTAAATTCTAACATTACATTACATAAAAGCCATAGCAAATCTTGATTTTATATAATATTATGATAACAGTCACAACAACAGCTTGTAATTTATAAGATCGATTATTAAATGCATATTTCGATTCAGTACTTAATTATTAATTAATATATATTCGATTGATTTTCAAATATATTTTTTTCAAAAATAAATTTTGTTATGTAATTTCGTTATTATTAATTTTCTTTTTATTTTGAACTTCATTTACATGAATTACAAACTATATAAATATCTCAAATTGTTATTGATACTATATTCTAATACTTTAATATCTTAATACCTTTCATATCTGTTATAATAAATCAATTTACAAAAAAAAATTATACATATATGATTCAATTTAAAAAAAATTTGTAAATGTTTTTTTAGATATATTATTGTATTCATGAAAAAATAATTCTTTAAAAAAATCCTACATCAGTCAATCTTTTTTTTTGCAACCACTCATTCTTGATATTGTGAGAATCATAGCTTCTTGTTTTTCTTTTATCTCTAAAATTTCTTTTTAGATGAAAACGAATTCTTATATTTATTAGTTTAAGATGTAATCTATAAAATTCATATAGCCGATGTTTCAATAAAAGAGTAAAAGCATCGAATAAGTACTTATTTTCAACGATTTTTTCCTTATTCATCTCACTATAGTTTTGATTTAGAATGATCTTCCGCATTAAACTAGATTGGATCTTCTTTTTTCTTTGAGGAACGAAATCGCAATCGCGAAAAAAGAACGATTTGTCCCTTGACCGCGATAAAAAAAGGGCCAATTACTTATCGAAATAAAAAGAGCCATTCCTCCTACGAATATCTAATCTCCTTTTGAAATTATCGAACCGTCCATATGGTTTCCTTTTTCTGGAAACATCAGTAATTTACTGAAATCTTATAATGCCGACTTCTCTTTGTCTCAATCTCTTTTTATCTCTTCAGTTTCACTGCCTCATGTGAATCTTTATTAAAATGTATAGAGGCTCGAACTTCTCCCTCTTTCAAACCTTTCCTACCCCCTTTTTTAAGCCATCCTGAATTCCGGTATCTCATCTACCCGTCCCTAACTCCTCGCAACTGAAACTCATTATGCGATCTTTGATGTACTGCCGTACGATGATATGATAACATGATTGTAATTGCAATTTGCGTATTCGCAAATTACTTTCTCCGTGCAACATCCGCATGATTTTACTGAGTTCGTTTGTTGGAATGGAGACGTTTTCTAGCCTTATAAATTTTAAAGAAGAAAATTAAAGTCTTCTTTTTCTTTTCTTTTTTTCTTTTTTGAAGGACAACTTCCTCTTTGTATGTATTATTTATGAAATGAATTTCTTTTTCTTTTTTTTTTATTTTGATTATTTTTACTATTGTATATGAATTAATTTCGTTTGTTCTTTTCGAATGAATTTATTATTTATAATTTAATATATTAAATATATTAAATTGATATTTGATGTATACGTTTAAAATTTAAAAAAAGATAAAAAAAATTTTCGTCCAATATATTCAAATATTGATTGCGCTGTGAGTTCATAAGAAATCTAAAAAGGAAAAAAGACAAAGAAAGTTAAAGAATTATTACAAACATTAATGCTTTTTTTATGTATGATCTATAGATATATATTTTGTGAAGTCATATTTATAATTATAACTTAATATATATATAATTATA
>NW_006264008.1:79093-84078 GCF_000469605.1 Apis dorsata
AAATAGAAAAAAACTGTAGAGAAAAATTTTGCATCGTTTAACTCTATCATCGTGCGATATTTTTCACGAATTTTTTTCAGAAGTGCATCGATACAATTGTAAAGAGTGATTGCTCATGTTTTTTAAATGGAATCTTTCGAATCTTTTTCTTTTTTCTATTCTTTCTTTTTCATAATTTTTTTTTATATATCATTACGATAATAAAAATATTAAAATATAATAAATAGATTATTTAAAAATAAATTATTTAAAATTATATATAATTAAAATTAAAGTTCCTTTTTTGGAAAAATTAATATACGAATATTTTTTTTAATTAATGCAATGAATATGTCTAAATTATGAAAATTTTACAAGGATCAATTAAGATATAATCAATATACAATGTAGAATTCTTAATACATACATATCTTATCTAGTTTACCTCCATATTCCTTTTTCAATCATATATTAAATATTATACGATATCTTTTTTTAAAATTCAAAAAATTTGATCTAAAATACTATCTGTAGTAATATGGAGTAAATTATGTATCAAAAGAAAATATTTAATAATAACGTATAGTAACGTTAGTAGAAAAATATACGTATACGTATAAGTATAATAACGTATAGTAGAAAAAACATGATTTGCTTAGTCTGATGTTTTAACTATTTTTTTGGCATAACTTAATATTTTTTTAAAAATTTAAAAAGAAATTTTTTAAAAAATAGATAATAATCGTAATCTTTCATTTAAATAAATAATAAAAGAATAATAAAAAAAATTTCTAAATTAAAATAAACTATTCAAATTTGAGTTGTTGAACAATTATTAAACAATGTAAACAAAAATATGAAAAAATATATAAAAATAAGATACATTTGTGCATTTATTGTTCAAACAAAAAATTTAATATTTGTAGTGAGTTTCTTATAATCGTAATATTTTTTTTTTACTTTCGTGTTATTTAAAATAACACGAACAAATATTTTTATGAAAAAAATCAAAAAGTTTCGTTTAAAAGATACAAAGAATTACTTTTTACAATTGCATTGATATATTTCTGAAAAAAATCCTATTATCCGATAGTAAGATTTTTTAAATGATATAAAATTGCATTAAATACTAATAAATTTTTTTAAATTATAAAATTTTTCTCTATAATTTTTGTCTCTAATAAGAATAGAATCATAGTCGAACAGTTATTATATACAGTTATTAAAACATTTGATGTTAATTTCTTAAGATTTTAATCTTTTAAATGATAAGAATATCAAGTTATAAAGTATCGATTAGGATATTAAAAAATGTATGATTCCACTTGATCTTCATATCTTTATTTGTCCATACATAGAAATAAAATTTAACAATTATCCAAATGTATTCTTTTTAAAACTTCATTCAAGTCTTATCTGAAATAATCTTTAATATTATTAAAAATATATATATATATTCTAGACATCAAGTTACTTTATTTATTCTGTATATTAGTCAATCAAGAAAGTCTTCATATTATTTTACAAGAAATTTATCTAAATTCTAATTTTATCTAAGTTCTAATTTTAATTAGATATAATAAGAATAATTTTAATAAAAGTTTGTGCATATGAAGAGCATAATGGAGTTATAAGTGGAATAATTTTTTATTTAACAAAATATTATTTAAAGAAAATAAATTAATATTCAAAGTTTGACTTTTTTATTTTTTAAAATATTCTAAAATAATGATAGAACGAAATTTTTGAAGTAAAAAATGTTTAATTTTTAATTTAATGCGATTATAAATAAAGTTCCTAGATAAAATTTTAAAAATCCTGAAATTTCGAAGGTTGATTTCAATTCTTCAAAGAAATTTTCGTCAAAAAAAAATTGCTTTACATATTAGACCGTTTATTTTGAAAGTGATGCAAGTCCATTTTTTATTGTTTCGACAAAACTAAAGGTTAGCAATTCAAAAATATAAATTAATTATGTTAAGTCTGGCAATGTTTCTACTAATTATCAATATGTAATTTGATTATATAAATTTCTTTTAATAAATTTAACTAAAATAATATATATTTACGGATAATGGAATACTGTAAATGGATACCATTTTTATAATTAGTCAATTAAAATTATTTAATTTCAATTATGAAAAATTAAATATCATTTAAAATATATTTTATATTAATCCAATTTTGTTCATAAATAATAACAAGAAATAAAATAGGAGTAGTATTTTTTATTTTGAATGTTAATTATATTTATATATTGTGATTTTTTGAATTTTATTTTCTTGTAATACTTTTCTTGCTAATTCAACATTTTTCAAGTGAATACCATGACTTTGTACAAGAATCACTTTTTCTTCATTATTTGTTGTCTGAATTTTCATATTGAAGAAATCGTATCTTTCACAGGTATTTTTACGTAGCAGATGGAAATGTAACTTGAAATTTCGTTTAAAAACTTTCCTGTATCATTTATTAATTGTTTCATTTATTAACTGAATTTAAGTTATTTTCTAATTCCAAATTCTAAGTACATTATATATACATATAATATACATAAATATATACATATACATAAATATTTTTCTTATATTTAATTCAAGATTCAAAAACATTTATTCTGCGATTGAGTTTAATTGATTTTTAAATGCCGGAAAACTTTTTATATATTCTATCACTGTATTTGTCATTAATTCTTCCGCAAAAACCATCCATTTATCCACGTATGTCTTTCGGAATATCGTGCGCTTTTAAGACACAATCAATTCATCCAGCAGATACATTAAATATATTAATAAAAAACTTTTTACATATTAAAATGTTTCCATGAAAAATGATCAAGTAAAATTTATAAGCATAAGTCCTCAAAGTACCCGAATAATTTCTTCTAATTATAATTTCACGATAAACATTACAATAGAGAAATATATTTTGTTTATTAAAATCATATATTCTAGAATTAATCAAAAATTGTTTTATTTTGCTTTATTAATACGTTTTATACATTTCTTCGAGCAGTTACAATTTTTAGATTTAAATTTTTTGCTGGAATAAATATAATATATAATATATAATATATAATTTTTTTTTCGTATAATACTTTTGTCTGGTATTTCGTTTAATTTTGCTTATTCATTGTGTATATTTTCCTTTATTCTTTTTTGCAGAATCAAAGTTTCGACTAATAATATTTTCATCTGATAAAGATTCTACTTCTATAATTCTTCTTCTTTTTTTATGTTTCATTAAATATGTTTTCCTTAATGGAATTATCTTTATTTTTCGATTCTAAGATTCTTTTTTTATTTATATTCATGGATTTTATTTTGTGAATTTTGAATTTATAATTAAATAAAATAAATATTTTAAATTGTTATGAAATAATATTGATTTATTATTTCTTCTTATCTATATCACTATCTGATTTTAATATGAAATCTATTTTTGGAAAAAAATAAAATAAATGTAATGAGATGACGCCACTTATACCTATCGAAATTAGACTTTTATTGATCAATTTTAAATTGAACAAATCATTGGCATTTTTTAAAGATATTAAATAGTTATAATTATTAATTAGTTACAAATAAAAACTGTGATTTACACAGTTAATCATAAATAATGTGATATCTTATTTTTTTACCAAAATGGACTTACACCACTTTCAAAATAAACGATATAATCCATCATACTCTATATATACTTTCATTAAAATTCAAATTCTTGATCTAAATAAATTGATTATGTATGCTTTAAAAAAATCATGCATAAAATTCCATTTGTGAAAATGATATTTCATATACACCACATTCGTATTTAGGCATAGTCGAAAGAGAATATAAGATAATATTATCGATCGTTCGACAATTCGAACTTGGTCCATTTCGCATAAAGATAGCGCATAAGCTTCTCAGTACCCTTGGGACTCACTTTCCTCGATTCTCGCCAATTTCCCTTCGGACTCGCTTACCTCTGGACCTACGAAAGGACGTTTCCGTGATTATGCACTTTTCATACACGTACCATGGTAATTTGCATAACTTCTACTTTCCACCGGAATCAGTCTTTTGATCTAACTTTACACAATCGATGAACAAATCGTTGTGAATTTTATCTGAAAACGGAATAATTATGAAAATTCTTCGTGAAATTTCGGCAAAAAAAATGTGGATTTGGAATTTCGTTCGATTATTTACAATTATCAGTTATTTATCAGTTATAGTAAAGAGTTGCATTGTTTTCTTTTTTAATGATTGTTTCGTTTCAAGAATACATGCAAAAACTCGTAATGAAAAAAATATAATTCGACAATTCTTGGTTCAAAGTTTATGTGTATGTATAATTGATTATAAATGTTTTAAATAATTTTTTAAAAATTTTCGTGAAATCTTTATCTAAGCTTTATCTAAATTTTTTTTTTGTATTTTGAATATAATTTCATTTGGAATATTTTTTACAATAAATCTTAAGATTTTATGTATTTAAAGTTTAAAGTTTAATATTTTGTATTATTATGAATTTATATTTTTTTAAAAAAAAAAAAGAACTTTGAAAATTTAATGGTTTCACTTTTTTTTATTTTTATTTTACTTTGTTAATAAATGAAAATGATGTCTCAATAAAAAATTTACAAATATAATATTTTTAGTCAGTTTTTTAAATAAAAAAGAATTTTTAGAATTTATATATTATCATTGTAACGTTTTAATCTGGAATTTTTGAAACGAGATTCTGTATGTATATATACATTATATATGTACAATCTATATATACATAGAAAATTTTATATATACATAGAAAAAAGGATTTATAACTTTAAGAACAGATATTTTGTAAAATATGTGATATGAAAAATAGAGATCACTTGAAACGACATTCTATTCATTTTTTGCTTGTTCTTCAAACTAGATGAGTTTTACAAAATTAAATATCTTTATAATATAATATATAATATCTAATATCTAATAATATATATATATATATATATATATAATATATAATAATATATA
>NW_006264008.1:84213-86303 GCF_000469605.1 Apis dorsata
AAAAAATATTGTATTATAAAATCTCTATTATATATTAAATATAATATACTAACTTGGCATCATAATATATATAAAAAATTATTAAATTGTTATTTATTATGATAAAAAGTGAATTAGATATTTCGTTATAATTATTACATCGACTAAATTAAACATTTTTGTTGCATTATTATTTTTCCGGAATAAACACAAAGAAATAAACAAATTATAAATTATTTATTTATTATAATTGTCAACATGAATATCAGATTATCATAGATTTTAAATAATGCTTTATTTCGATTATAATTTTCACTTTATAATTTCTTTTTTGAAACAATTAGATGCAGAAGAAAAAAAAATAAAAGAAAACATTTTAATTGAAGAATTCAATAAAAGAATTTAATAAAAGAAAACACAATTAGATACAGAAGAAAAAAAAAGAAAACATCAATTAGTATCAGTAACAAGTAAAGGTAATGTCTCAGAGAGCAAAATAACAAGCTAAAAGTATTGATAATAGAAAATAAAAATGTTAACAATGAAATATAAATTAATATATGTATTACATGAATTATTTATAAATTAAAATTTTTTAAATATTTTATTTATGATATATATTATATTTTATTATTTATAATTTTAAAAATTACGTAAATAAGACTTCTCTATTGATCTATCTCATTTTAATTGATTAATTTGATTGGAAAAAATAAAATTTCAATATTTATTATTTATTATTAATATTACTATTTATTATCTTTTTTTAATTATTAGATTTTATTATTTAATATTATTAAAATATATTATTTTATATATATTATATTTTATTATACAAGATATATTATATTAAGATATATTATATTAAGATCAATAAAAAAAATGTCAAAGAATAAAGTTAATTATATGTATTAACTTATATTATAACTTATATTATAACTTAACTATAAAATATTTCAAAATAAGCAGTTAATATTAAAACTACTAATCTACAATATCTTTTTATACTATATCTTAATATATTGTACAAAAATAATAAAATACTATGAAAATTATTAAAATAATTAAATATATTCATATGTATAATAATATTTCTGTTTAGATAAAAATCAAAATTAATTTTAGTAAAAATATCCATATATTTTATTATTTATAATTTTATTATTTTATTATTTACAACAAATAATTTAAAATTAATCAATTGATTTGACATATTTGATATTAAATTATTTTCAATATTAAATTAATCGACAGTTTTTCCCTTACTCAGAAAACGTCGAATATATGCATTAAGAAGAAATCCGAGGAATTTCATTTCAGACTGGACAAAAACCAACAAGAGAATATATAATTCGCCGTTTCTTATAATAGTTTGCTGGTTCCACCATCCTTCGATTCCCATCGTTCTAAATTCCAATGATACCAACTTTTTCTATCAGTTTCCATAAAGATCAGCCGACACGAAACCACTCAAACAAATTTTTCTTCGATAAACTAGAAATCATCGAATTCGATAAGACGATACGCAAAACGATACGTTTGTTCTAGAATTTTCCGAAAACAAACGGGCGGAAAAACTGAAGAACTTAGCAGAATTGCAATTGTATTGATCTTTGTATTTATGAAAGAACGAGTGTACAAAGAACTCGAGCGTACAATTTTGATCGACGCAGCCATCTATGGAACTTGCGGAAATGTGAGGATGTGGCCGAAGAAATTCCGTGCACATAATAATTCGACGAGATATTTTCCCTGATATTTTCCCTGAATTATTTTATACAGTAGATCCTCTCGTTTTCTAATCCTGATTTCAATATAGGAAACATAATATAAGGAGGAAAGAGATAAAGAGAAGATTATTGTAAGGAATATCTCATCATTCTAATTATTCGAATTGTAAAATTCAAAGACTGTATAAAGTTTTGCTAAGTTTTATTTAATGCTAAATTATTAGATAAAAATATTAGAATAGAAGAAAAAGATAGTTTAGTATTTCATTAATAATGGATAAATAGTAGTAGATAAAATGTCAGACAAAAAGATTTATGTATATATATATATATATATATTATATAATGATGATATGAAATGAATTAGTTCTATATATATAT
>NW_006264008.1:87019-109432 GCF_000469605.1 Apis dorsata
AAATTCTTATCTGTCTATTTGTATATTTTAAACACAAATTGGAATTTTTAAAATTTTTAAAAATTAAAGAAATATTTGAAATAATAATTAGAAATATTTTTAAATCATTTGTTTAATTATATTCAATTTAATATAATAATATATTATATTAAATATAATATAAAATGTCATATTGTCATTTGAAATATCTATGATGCTTATTTTAATCATATTTTATATATATACATATTTTCATCATCAAATGACAACTATATTATGCAAATGGTTAAGATTTTAATACTCCGTTACGAGATCGCTTCACCATTATCATCGAAAGCTATGTCGAACCAATCATTAATCTTTTTCTTTATATATAGTAACTATATATCTACATTAAGTAACACGATATGAGCATACGATGAATCAATTACCCTCTAGCCTTTTTTCTCGTCGTGAACGTAATTATCTATCTGACCTTGCATCCGAAACGTATCGCGCCAAGTCCCAGGTGAGCGGCAAAAAGGACGAAGTCAAGACACAAGGGAAACAGGTTACACGGTCGGCAAACGATCGCTCTGGAATTCCCACGGATCGATATTAAAACAAGTAAGCGATCCCGCGTCGAACTTAAGCGCAATTTGTACCCTACAATGTATTTAGAGGAAAACGATTTTATGAGGGGATACTTTTGAGTACACGATCCATGGACAGATCGACGAATGAAAACGTTTCGTTGACGGCAAATACGTAATTACATAGGCCGTGCTGTATTGCTTGCTTACACACTCGAACGTTACGTACCGCGAGACCGATCGACCGTGTTAACTACAGCCAGAAATCATTCTTTCGGCGATATTGTAATTTGCAATCGGTCTTGTTTACGAGGAATCTTATCCCGATCCCCGGACGAGTTTCGTGTCAACGTCTGGTCGTAATTCATGCGCGACGATTGCACTTTTGAAAAATGAGAAATTGTACTGCGATTCTGCATAATGCATAGTGTAAGCATAGTAAGCTTACTTCCACTGAGTGAAACGGAGATGATTATTGAAACAGTTTTCATTACGTGATAATTGAATGATAATTGAACAAGAATGTGTCTTATATGATAATTCGATTGCGGATGTTTATATGTACAAAAAAATGTGATATTTATGCACAAAAAAATGCAAATATACACGAAAAGCATATGAAAAGCATTTAGTGTAAGCAAAAATATATTAATATATTATGTGATATTAAATGTATGTTATATATCAACAGTGATATTTAATATTAAATATCGTATGTAATAATAATATTAATATCATAATATAAATAGTAAAAATATAGTAAAAATATTATGGTATATATATTTTTATACATAATACAATATTACATATATATTATAATATATCGTAATACTATATATAATAATAGTATATCAATATTAGTAATTATATATCATATTAAGTATTAAATATAATATTAAATGTAAGAAATTATTACTAACAATATGTTTTATAATTATACACATATATTGTAATATACATTATAATAAATTACAAATTTTTTTTTTATAAATTCAGTGTCATTACTTGGTGATTTTTAAAAAAAATTGATTTATGTTATTAATATATATTTAATTGTGATTTTCTTTTATATTTATACATTTTTATATTTTACAAATTTGGCAAAAAATACTCTATTGATTACTTTACATTATATTAATGATAAAATTAAAATCATTTTCGTTTCAATCTTTTGTTAATGATATTTTATTCTTATGAACTTTTGATATTTTTGATATTAAAAATATCTTTTACAAAATTTAATTTATTATTGTGAGAATTATATTGAATTATTTAAATTGAAAATATAAACTATTACATGTTGAATTAATATTTCAAAGCTGCATATGGTTTAATGTAACTTATATATATATATATATAATCATCATTATCTTCATATTATTATTATCAATGCTCAGATAAGTTTAAGTTTATCCAAAATTTATTTTGTTAAACGAAATTTATTTAATAAAATATATTATATATTATATTATAAAAATGATAATGTATATATATATAAAATAACATATGCATATAACTACATTTTTATTTACAATTATATTACAAATTTTATCAGAAGATATCAAATGAATATGTTAAATTCTGTAAAATTCATAAAATAAATTTTAAAGAATTCTAAAATAAATACTCATATTAAATATAAAATTTTCTTATAAAGATAAATAAATAAATAAAATAAATAATAATTGCATCATCAAAAATAATTGATTTCGAAATTTATTTTGCTATATTGAATATAATAACTATTTACAAGTTTATTAAACGTATCGTAAAAAAATCAGAGATTTATATGTTTTTTCTGTGGTTATCTGTCCACTGATACGAAACAATTTCGCAATATGTTTGGTCTGTTTGCTATTAGAGCTTCCAATCAAAACATCAACCAAAATGGAGATTTATTTCGATAAACATGTGAGTCGTCCATTTTTAATGAAAAATGTTTTTGACATCGATTGCGGCCGTTTTACGTGAAACGTGTTCTCACGAGCTTGTTTCACTTCGAAATTTACTCTGTTTACTCTGACATTTAAATGATTAAATATATTTTGTATTATGCAACTCGCCACTGTACTAAAAGCATGATCGCATGAGACAGATGTATACAATTCTTATATAAGGCAAAATCAGAAATATCGAAACAAAAAATAGTTGAATATTAAATTCCAAGGGTTATATAAGGTATATATATAAATATATATATACAATATATACAATAAAAATGAATTTATATATTTTTTATTCATTGTTTTTCACTATTTTATGATGAGATAAAAAGATAATCATAATATTAAAATAAAAATATTATATTAATATTAAATAAAAATATTAAAATCATAATATTAAAAATCATAATATTATCATGATATATGTATAAATAATAGAAATCTAATTTAAATATACCATATAAATATTTTTTATTTGTCATAAAAAAAAAATATTATAACAAAAATAATTTTTAAATTCAGAATTCAATTTTTAAAACTTTATTTATTTAATCATTATTAATTCTTATATATATCTACTTATAACAAATAAATCAGATTTATTTATTGTAAAATATTAGTTTATTAAATTTAAATTCCATTAAATCAACTATTTATAATTTTTTCATTGTCAATTTTAAAAGATCTATTTATTTCAAAATTTATTTTATAAACAATATTTTTTTATATTTTTAATTAATAATAATATTACTGATATTAAATATTATAATGATTCAAAATTCATACTTTTTCAATATTTATCTAATTATTTATTGATTTAAAAAATTTGATAGTAATTTGATAGTAATTAAAATCACATATACTGCTGCATCATAGAAAAGAATTCAATTATGTTTATATAATTTTATAAATTTTATTAAATTATTATCTCTATTATTTCCATTGTTTCTAATTTTTAAGAATTTCTTTATTTTATTCATTTTCTCTTTATAAATTCGCGGCTTTTCATTGCCGTTGCCAGTAAATAGTCTAATTTAGCGCTTTCACATTCCTTGAATCGTTTGTTTACGTTCTTCCCAGTTTCTACACTTTACTATGCTTCATCGCTGTGCTGTGACATGATTAGCTGCAAAACGTCAAGTAATCATTTATTCAACGACATAGCATTAATTCACGTTTCAAATTTGTTTAATCATTTAGTTTCACTTTTGTAAGAACGTCAACTAAAAATTTCAATATTATAGCCAATATTATCCTGAATAAACATTGGTTATGACAGATAATATAATTGAATATATTTATTGATAATATAATTGAAATTATAGAATATAGAAGAGTATAAATTTTTATGAATAGAATATATCCATTGTTTTAAGTTAATTAAAAAATCAAATATTAAAAATAAATAATTCAAATTAAAAAATTTCATATATAAGATGTTAAATCTTATATATATATGTTATATATATGTTAATATATTATATTATATATTATATTATATATTAATATATTGTATATAATTATAATATATATAATATATCATTTTTTTAGGACATCGATTCTAGAAAGGAAAAAATATAAAAGCTGATATATAAAAATATTGGTTAAAATTTATTTATTAAGTTAGTAAGTTATTAAGTTATTAAGTTAAATAATAAATAAGCTTTTAATAAGCAATAGATAATAGAATAAATTTTTAAATATATATTTTAATATAAAATAGAATATAATATACTTATATATACTATTTAAAAAATCAGTATCAATTTATCGTAATTTGTGATAATAAGCTATCCATTAATTTATTGTCTGAAATACTACGATGAAATTACCAAATTTTTTTAATATTAAATTGTTGCTAGAAGATAATTTTACAAAGAACATTTTAGATTTACATTTTAGGCAAAGAAAAAATAAGCAGTTTTATAAAATTCTTAAAACAAATTTAATACCTAAAATTATATAAAATTATATAAAATTACTTATAGTCATTGAGAATTAAAAAGTTAATGCAAATTTAAAATAAAAGATAATAAAAAAAGAAACAACTATATATAATCATTATCAATATAATAATTACATTTTTCTAATAAATAAATAAACAAAGTTCTAGAATTGTATAAACAAAGTTAGAATTTTAAATAAATATCAAATGTGGAATTGAAAGTTTATACATTAATATATAGTAATATATATTATGACTGATATATATTATACTGTTTCAAGTAAATAATGATATTTTTGAGAATAAATTATATTAATAATTAAATTTATAAGGAAAACATGATAAGGTGATACTTTTATTCCTTTTTCTAAATCTTTATTCTTATTATTCTATTATTAATTACAAAGTTAGATTATTGATAATATAATTGGATTTATAGAAATATAAACGAAAATAATTTAAAAAAAATTATAAAAGGAATAATAGAATATCTAATATTATGATAATTATTATTTTTTAAATGTATAGAGATAAAAGCAAATATGTGTAATCTCAAGAATAAATAGAAAAGAGAAAGCTTATAAATATTTAATTAAAAGATTATAATAATATTTTGATTTTTAATATTGTTAATAAAATATAAAATTAAATGTACTTTTCTCTATAATTTGAAATTAATTAATATATATAAATAAATAAAAATGATAAACGAATAATTTATTATGATTTAAAGTTATGAATGTATGTTAATTGAAAAAAAATATTTTTAAATTGATAATTTGAAAAGTACAAGATTATAAAGATTATTGATACATGGTAATAATTTTAGTAAGATAATTTTCTAAGATTTTTTAAAAGTAGATAAAATGAAAAAATTTTAAATGAATAATATTCATTTAATTAGAATAGTAATATATTATTATCATTATCATAAAATATTTATTATTCATCAACTAGTTAAGTTATAGAATATCTTAATAAATAAATGATTTATTTTCTTTTATTTTATATACTTTAATTTAATCTTTAATACACTGAATAAGATGTTAATAATTAATAATATTCATATATGCAAACTAATAATGTTCTTTATGAAATTTTTATCAATTAATTTTCAGTTAATCTAATTAATCTAATTTTTATTTTACTTTATTTTACTAATAATATTTTATATTTGCTAATAATATTTTATATTTTGAAATATATAAAATATAAATTAAGTAAATTCACATATATAATATATATATTTTTTGAACTATAAAATTTATTTAGCTCTATTTATATTATAATTTACAGATCATCTTGTATAAAATCAATTTTTCTCAAATTGTATCATCAACAATTAGAACATCTTTAAAACTTGATCCTTTTATTAAAGAATTTTTTCTAATAATAAAAATTATAATAATAGTTGATTATATTTTCTTATTTTGATTTGAAAATTTTTAATTTATGGCATTATTATTAAGATTTATTGTCGTTGTTGTCGTTGTTGTTATTATTATTATTATCATCATTATTATTATTATCATCATTATTATTATTATCATCATTATTATTATTATTATTATTATCATTATCATTATTATCATTATCATTATTATCATTATTATTATTATTAAAGAATTAATTCATTACTTTTTTGCAACTTTTGTTAACATTTTATAAATTTTTACAATCATATGTAAACATAAAATTTTAATTAATTGTATTTTTAGTTGTTTTAATAATTTTAAGTCAAGTAACATAACGTCATTAATATTTATCGGTTTTATTATTTTTACCTTACGTATTCATAAGAAAAAACGATCCACTTGAAAACTTCGATTTTGTATAAAATCATTGTTTGATATAACGACAAAATATTTTTTGTTCGAAATTTTGATATTTCCAAAAAACAAAAGCGGGATCCGTCCTAGAACCGTTTTATCGGGTCATCGTTACCTAGTTCTCTCGTTATCAACTCAGTCGAAACGTAGATATACTACCACGATTCCCATGCGAACAATCCCATCTTTATCGAGTCGTCTTTCTTTCCTTTTTCTCATCTACTTTTATTCCCCTATTCCCTATTCTTTCTTCATCCTTCCCTTAATTTTTTTTTCTCTTCCGACTTGTCTTTCTTCATCTCGCAAATTATACGCGCAATCGACTACAAAGGAACAATCGCCTAGGAAGGAATAGCACTCGTTTGCCACGCTTATCAAGATACCGATAATGAGAATTACTCCACCATGATTTCGTTCATTCCATTTTGCCACGTCCACGGAAAAATCAAACATTTCGATCAGTCTTCTAAGTTCGTTTTATGGGAACAGGGAGATAATTTGTCGGAAAGTAGGATGTTGGAAAGAGGAGAAAAGAAATGAGAGAAATTTAGGCGGTAAAATTTTGTATTAAAATAATGGCAACTTTTGATGAAATTTTTAACGAATTAACGAATGTGTCATTGTAATTTTAATAATAATATTTTTAATAATTTGAATATGTTTACTCTCAAGTAGGATCCAATTAATTTTTTTTAGAACTTTAAATTAGCTGATTTTCTGAATTTTAAAACAATTACAATGAAATCTTGATTATTGAAACACTCATTATTTAAACTCTCTATTATCCGAATATTTTATTTGATTGATATTGGTATTTGATAAAGAATTGCTTTCTCATTCCATTAAGATAAACAATTTCAAATGATTCATCATTGTTTATAATAAATTATGAAAATGATTTAAAGAAATTAAAATTTATAATTAGATTATAAATACTTATACAAAATAAAATTTATATAATTATGGCTAAAAAAATAAAATTTAAACAAAAATTTATTTTATTCTTTAAATATTATATGTTTTGAATATTTTATATTTTTTAATGTTGTAATTATGTGCATTCTGTGTTAAAGATTTTTGTATATACCAATTTTTTATAAATGAAAACATCCGCAACTTATTTATAACATAGTCAAGAATTTTTGTATAAGATTAATTTAATAAAATGAATAATGAAAAAAGAAAAAGAAAAATAATAATTCTGTTTGAAAATGAATTTTCAAATTTCAAAATTAATTACAAATATCTTGCTGAAAACAAATCTTTTTTAATTTAAATTCATAACTCTATAATAATTTATATATTTCCTATAATTTCAATATAGAAAATTGTATTTACAAAAATGATGTTAATACTGGTATTACTTTTACTTTATGAGATTATTTAAGAAATATTATTATTGTTATAGAATTTAAAGTTCACTGAAATTTTATATATTTTTATTATTGAATGTGGTCAGCAATATTACTATTTCATAGTTGGTACTTATTTATTTTTTTCTTTGATACACATACTTCAAATGTTTTGTAAACAGATACGCGCAATCATGTATAATTAAATATATTCATATATAAATATATTCTTAAATATATTCAAATATAATCAAATATATCATTCAGCTAACCCGTACATTTTTATTTATTGTTTTCATTACCTAGTCAACAATTATATTCCTAATCAATTATAAAATCTTACAACTGGATTGCATGTATACATGTATATATATAACACGTGGATAACAGATATAATACATGAGGAGAGATAGAGGCGCTTCTCGATTTTCTTCACCCTATTTCAGCCTTGGATCAGCCGTTTTCGTCGCGTTTACTGCCTGTCCTTAAGCGGTTTACACGAAAAGCGCGTTCAAGCTGGCGTGAAAACGATGCTAGACAGATTCAACCACCGGACAAAGCGTTTCTGAGTTTACCATTCTCTTCATCCGCTTCTCGCTTCCATGCCGCTTACACTTTTTTCCTCTTCAGACCATTATTACAATCATATTCACCAATGCCCTCGATCTCATAGATCGCACCACTTGATCGTTCTCTTTTTTTTCGAGACATCTTGTTGAAAATTTCGATATTTATTTCCAAAAATCTGTGCCATTTATTATTTTATTTATTTAATGATTTAATTCATATAAATACATGGTTTTTATATTATAATTTTAAAATTAAGTGTTTCTAATAAATTAATTTATAATACTTTATCAATATCAGTTATAGTTTAAAATTTGTTAGTTTTAAATTTGAGATACTGTTACAAATAATATTAATCGGTTACGTACGTGTAATATTTGTATTATGATAATAGAAGTTAAGTTTGAGAAAATTTGTTTCTATGGGAAAAAAGACAGTTTAGAATGAATAAGGTTAGATTTTTCGAAAAAAATGCTGAGATGTTTCGACGATTTGTTCTAAATTCTACAATGTCTGCCAAATTCACTTTAAGATAATTATTTAGAATAGAAACCACTTCATTGATTTCAATGCTCTTATATCAGATTTATTAAGATCATTTTATATAATTATTATATATGATTGCTATTTAGTTTTATTCTATAAAATATAATGTAAAAATATTTTCGATATTATATATCATATTATAGAATTAGATTAAATTTGAATTGTGTTTAAATTAAATTCAGAATAGATTTAAGTTAGATTTGAAATTATGATTAGACAATATGTTATGTATTTTTTATATATATTATTTTTTAATATAGTTTTTTAATTAATAATTTAATAGGAAGTTTAATTTAAATTTATTTGATCTTGATTATTTAGATAAAACTTAACTAAACCTAATCCGATTGTATGGAATACTTCACGTCCAAGGATAATTAAAGGATCACGTCCATAGAATAAATGTACATTCCACAAGAATGTAATTCAAAGAGGAAGTGACTAAACCTCATTCAAGGAATGACTAAACCTCAAAATAAGATTATGTTTAATTCTGCATAGGTTACAAACTAAGAGTAAATTAATTCCAATCAAATTAAATCCAATCTCAATTGCAAGCAATTGCTGTAAATAAAAATATCTTTGTATATCTAAAAAATTAAGGCCGAATTTCCATTATAGATATATACAATTTCAAAAATTTAAAAAAAACATGTGCAAACATGCTCTGTGATTAGTTAGTATTTTTTTGTTAATAATTCATTAAGAAAATATAAAAATAAATAATTTTTACAAATGTTGATTAATGTTGATAAAATTATTTCAAAAATTTTTATTTAAATTATATTTCTACATTTTGAGAAACAAAAAATTCTATATAATTATAGAAAAAATTGTTCCAAATAATAATTTATTAATTAATAGTAATTTATTAATATCTCAAGAGTATAAGAATATATCGAAATAATAAAATAGCCTATATTTTAAATAATTTAATCTATCTTTTTTTCTCTAATTATTTAGTTTTTTCTTTTTTTTTATATATATTTCTTCATTTTATAATCTATTTATGGAAAAATATTTTAATGAGAATTATAAAAATGTAAATCATGCACACGAACCAAAATAAATTATTGAATATATTATATAGGTAGTAAGATTTTTAAATATATATAGATAAATAATTTCTTTATATCTAGCATTTGTTTTTGTTTTTGCTACTTTTTTCATTTTTTTATTCGATGAGTTAGAATAATGGGAAATTTATTTTACTTGAAATCATAAATTTATTTTAAAAGTATTCATTAATTATCTTATATTGACAATAGTAGCAAATTTTGTAATTTATTGAAATTTTACAGAAGATTTGAGAAATTATGTTTAAAGAATTTTTGAGAATAAGAATTGACTTTTGCGATGTTCTGTGATCAGATTTAGATTCTAAGGAATTTGAAATATAGAGATTTTTATTGTGCTATGTTCTAAGATACTATGGCAATTGAAATTAAAATAATATAATGAAACATAAAAAATTAAATTATTAATAAATTTTTAAAAAAATTTTAAAAACATTTTTTTAAAATAAAATTCATAAAAACATGAATAAAAACATATTAAATAAGTATTATTAATAATATCAATATTATTCATTTCTTTAAAAAATTAAATAGAAAGGAAGTTAAATTTTGAAATGAAAATATTTGTATAAATTTATATCAAATTTATTATTTATTTTTATTTTACAAGAATGGAATATTTTTTAACTTGATAAAATTTTATATTTATTAAAAAAGATTGAAAAAGATAAAAGATTTTTTTTTATTTTATTTTATATAATATTAATTTTTATATTAATATTTTATTTTATTTAATATAATTCAAACGGAAAATACGAAAAACAATAAATAAATTGATAAAAATCTTACAAATTATTGATTATTATATATATATATTAATAAATTATTATATTTTGATATTTTGTATATTTTGATTTTTTATATTAAATGTATTATTATTTTTTCAATATTATTATATTATTATTATTATTATTATATTTTTTCAATATTAGATGTATTATTTATATTTTATTAAAAATATAAAAATAATTTTTCCAAATATTTTTATATCCAAATAAAAAGATACCAATACAAATAATTAATAATAATTAACAATTTAATAATCAAATAGAATTTATGTTATGAATTATAGTAAATAATTTTTTTATGAAAAATTGAATAAAAATATTCAAAAATAATTTTTATTTTAAAATAATTTAATTTTAAGTTTATTAAAATTAATTAAACTGTTCATTTATTTATTATTTTTTATTAACAATTTTTTTATATTTTTACTGAATAAAAAGATATTATCAGTATATAATTAATATAATAATAATAAGGTATATATTATTACTTATTTCAAATAATTCTATTTAATCCATATATATATATGATATGATATATCCAATATATATTTTATACATTTAGAAACAAAATTTATTTAAACAATAATATTTATGAATAATATTAATGAATAATAATAATTATATTATGAATTATAATAATTATTATTCATTAAAGTAAAAAATAAAATATTTTATATGACATTGTATGTCAAAAAATATTTTATATAAAACTAATATTGTAATTGTCTATATAATGTTACAATCTTTTAATCTATATTAAAACTTATATTAAAATTAGAAATACGAAATATTTCTTTAAGTTTCGAAAACATTTAAGAAAAGCTTTCACGTCGCGCTGCATTATGTTGAAGTTGAAAATCAATTGCATTACAAAAGACAATGAAATAATATCCCAAGAATCAAAGAAAATGAAAGTTCTTCGTATTAAAGTAGATTTTTAATTTGGTGCTTGTCTTTTCTAATCTTTTAGATAATAAAGATAATCTTTTAGATAAAAATACTATACATAGTTAATAGTAGTATAGTAAAATTTTTAATTTAATAAATATTTCTCAAATAATAATATTTTAAATATAATATTTTTTAAAGTTAAAAGTTATTATATAAGATATAATATAATTAAACATTATTTTTTACGTTATTAAAAATGTAATATGAAAATATTATTTTTAAGATAATTTTATTATAGGGTTTCTATACAATTTTTCCTTTTTTTCACTGAGACTTTATAAAAAAAAAATATATTATATAAACTATTTTCAAAATTTGTATTATTTATCGTATAATTGATAAATTTTTCAAAACTTGTTTGTTACATAGCAAATAGCTAAAAAATATCATAGAATATTTTTATTCTTATATCAAATATTATACAAATGCAATATATATCTTACATAGTTCGAAACCAAATAATAGAATACTTCACAATTTCCACTGTTTTTCTAAATTAATGTATTTATTTTATGTATCCATATAAAATATGCCTTGTTTAATAACATATAGAAGAAAATCAACCATAGTTATATATATGTTTATATAATTAATATTTTTTTTTCAAATTTGAAAATTTTGTTTTTTTAATGATAGGATTTTAAAAAAAATGACTGAATTTTTTTTAATTTAAGAATAAAAAAATTGTTAATGTGTTTTTATTTGCTAAATTTGTTAATTTATTTATTATTAAATTTGTTATTTATTTTATTAATTTATTTTCAATATTTTTGTTAACTTCATCATATAATTACTATTTTTGTCCTGTAAACTAAAAATTTGATTTATTATTCTTAAGATTCTTAAGATTTATTAAGATTCTTTTTTGCCAAGATACTAACTTTGAAGTTATTTTATTTTTAACTATGAATAAAATATTATTGAAAAATATTTTAAAAAATATTTAAAAAATAATATATATATATCTTTATCTTTTCATTCTATTAGCTTTCTATTTAAAGAAAATAAATTGAATTCTTCCGAAAAAATAAATTAAAAATATAATAATTCAAAAACAATATATTTCGGCCTTAAAAAAATAAAAAACTTTAATTATATTATAATAATTATTGTATTTATTTTATGATTTATGTTGATTTATTATTGTTTTGATTAATCATCATTTGTTTAACTGAAGAATTGTGTTTATAACATATATAACATTATTTATTTATGTCTTATTTATTGTAACAGTTGAGCGTTCTCGTTCTTTTGCCATTCTATTTAATATAAACTTAAAATACTTATAACTCGTTAATTAAGTCTTATCGGACATATATGTATATGAACTTTTTTTATCGTTTTGATGTCTAGAATCCATCCTCCAAAGGTATTCCATATTTTTATATAGCAATGTATAGCAATTCGCTGTAAAAGATACAAAATAATAAAGTAAAAGATAAAAATTAATTGATATCAGTATTACAATATTGTCTAACATTATTTTATATATTTAAACTTATTTTTAAATCTGATATGATCGAGAGTATAATTAAATATTTCATATAAAATATTTTTAATTAAAAAAAGAGTAATTCCCACAAGATATCAATCGAGCATTATTATATTATTATATAATTCGCAAATCAGCTAATACGATCTGTTTTATAAAGGTGGCTTACTAATTCGAACGCATGCGTAAACCGGTCGCCATTTGCTTTACTCATGATTTCACGGCGAGGTAAATGAACCGTCAAGCGGAAGGAAGTTGCTGCTACGAAACTCCGTTAAACGGTGCGTCAAATTTGAAGTCTCGAAGTAACGATAGATCGCATGTACCGTTTGTTCTGATCTGGTACCGCGGATAATACTATCGATTATTTGGTTCGACATTAACGAGCGCGATCTCTTTTTCGTTAACGCAGTGGCACGCGCGCGCCGCTCGTACTTCTCTTCACTTTCCTACAGCACGACGTTGCATAAATCTTATGGCTTCGATTTGTAGGACCCGGGTGTAACACCTCTTGCTCGTAGGTCGAAGTGCCGAACCATAAATTTTTGAGAGTTCGAACCGATCTGCCCAGGGACGTGGATCCTGCCTTCCTTCTTCTCTGATAGTCTTTTGAATGTCCTTTATACCGTTTTTCTTTTCTCTATTCCACAATGTACCCACCCGTTCCAGCTTCTTTCTACCCACGGGGAATGTCCAGACACGCGCCCAGTCTGGACTCACGCCCACGCCTCACATACCGTACGCCCTTTAATTCTTTCCCTTACCTTGCCCCTCCCTCACTGATTCTTTTTTTACCAATTCTCGTTCGCTGATTCCCTTTTTCGTTTCGGCGTTCCAGCTGATTTTTGTGTAAATTATATGTTTCTTTTTACAGGTATAGAATAAAGATAGAATATCGATTATCTGAATTGGTTGAGAGATGCAGGTGAACGTTATTATCCGAATTAATTGAGGATATAAATCAATTATCGTGTAACATCCGAACTAATTGAGGCGCAAATCTTCGGATAAGTGGTTTTTTGGATAATTGATCATGATGAATAAAATTTGTTAATACATTATAATAATATATAATTAAACAATTTTCAAATAAAGATTTATAATGTGAATTTTGAAATATGATATTTATTGCTAGATTATGGATGCTTATGCATTTATGAAAAATTTGAATGTATAAAAATTTACAAAATATACATAATATAAAAATATATGTATATCATCGTATTTGAAGAAGAATAAAACAAATCATTATTTAAGCTCCATTTTATTTGTCATGATTATAAAATTTTATTTTGCATAAAAGTTTATTTATTATTGAAAAGGATATTTAATTAATAAGAGAAATGTACTAATAATGGAGAAATAAATTAATCATTTTTAAATTCCTGTATACATATGTACAGAATGTAAATATCACAATATTGTAAATATAATACTTTAAATTTTATATTATAAAAACTAATTAAATAATCAAAAACTTTAAAATAATAGTGTAGAATAGGAATTATTAAAAATAATAATTAGTTAATAAGACTAGATACTAATTAAAAAGATTATATTTTTTAATTTTAGGAGTACTTTTACAATTTTAAGTTTGAATTTATCCAATTATTTCTACAATATAAATTTGTATGATTAACAAAATCTAATATATTAAATAAAATAGAAGATAGGAAAAAATATTTTGAAATTTATATATCTATTTTTATAGTTAATATAATTTTTATTTTTTATAATTATACCTAAATAAATATAATTTTTCATGTTGAACATTTAAATACACAATTTCATTAATATAATATAATTTAATATAGTAAAATATATTAGATTAATTGAAATTTTTGATTATGGAATGCTATTAAAAATAAGGATATAATATGAAGATATGATATGCCATTACATAGTGGGAAGTGGAATAAATTATACAGAAATAAATTATGATATATGTAGTAAAAAATACTTCTTTAGATTAATTCTTAATAAGAACTGTTGGTAGTGTTGGTATCGGCATATAACTATATTCTATGTAAAATATTAAAATTATGTGATTCATCAATTTATAATGTTACGTCGTGTTGAGAAGTAATATCATTGTTCGCATGACGCATAATCATAAGAATTTATAATATATATATATATTCTAGTAATACTGAATCAAATTCTTGGCTGGATAAACAAATAGTCGGTTAATCCGACAATAATATATGTACTTATAAGTTCATAAAAATAAAAATATATATATATTCTTATACTAATTATATATACATATATATGAATATATACATATTCATATATATTATATATAATCTAAATATAATATTATCAATATTATTAAGAATAATATGATATTAATAATACACAGCAATAATATAGAAAAATCATGAATTATTTTTATGTACAATATAATCATATTGCACATAACATCATTTCGTCGGATAAATAGGAATCTTTTTCTAATATCCAATTATTACATAATCACAAAAAAATAATTAAAATATTCTTTCATTTTTTTTATTTGGAAAAAATGTAAGTAAATGTTTGTAAATTATTACTTGATAAACGGCTATATATATAAATAAATTATATATAAATAAATATATGTAAAAATATATTATAGACAACAGACTACCTTAAAAATACGAATGCAATGAAATGCATTATGCAATAAAAATTGTACATTTGCATAGGAAATAGAAATACATTAAAAAATAGCTATGATATGAAACAGCTATATAAATATTAATCAAATTTCAATTATTATAAAAGCAACCATAATCCTTTTACTTTTTTATTTTCGATTCGGTGCATATCTCGATCAACAACGCAAAGAAGTTGCGGAGTAAAAGACGAGAATCATGAATCTATAAACAGCCTGAGAACGTTAACCTCGATCGTGAGAGTTTAATCTCTCTTTTCTCGATCTTTGGCTTGTTCTTCTTTTCGATTGCGTTTTCCTTCTCCCTCCATTGTGTCCATCGTGTCCATTGATTCCCAACTTTTCTGTCGTCTTTTTACATCGTCTGTGTTCTTCGCAATTCAGACGATCGTTTCTTTCCCTCTTTTTATCTTTCTCTTTCTCACTTTCTCTTTGATTTCTCTTCGTTCTCCTCCTCTTTCAATCGAGAAGAGTACGAGCACGAGTAACGCCTTCATTTGGACAGTTCCAAGAGACCGAATATCTTACCTAGCGATGCTGAAACAAGGCATCGGACCATAGATATGCATAGAAGGGGCAGAGTGTCATCGCAAGACCCTGGGAAATACACCCACGCAATATTCATTCGCCATATTTTTCTCTTTTATTTGTTCCATATAATATACTGTCCACACGCGATCGCTTTATCAGTTGTTGTTTTATTATTTTATTTGTTTTTTATTCGACATGACAAATCGAAATAATGGATTCGTAATGGTGTCAGCCATGAATATTTCACAGAATAGAGAAAAACATATTTAAAATACCATTTTATTTAATATTATCGCAGAGATTAGAAAAAAATAAAATTACATAAACTTCTAGAGAAACTAGAAATTAAATATTATATTTTTACAAACTCTTTACAAGTAATATTAAAAAACATAAAATATTAAAAATTTTGATTCAATTAAAAAATTATGCAAAGCAAGATTAAAGTACAGATAAGTTGAAATAACGTATTCCAAAATATATTTACGAAATTAAAAAAAATGTATATTTATTAAAATTATTCTCTTTTGCAATCTAATCAAATATAAAAATACAATATAATACAACTATAATATTGGATAAATATTTTTATTTTTAAATTTCAAATATAAAAATTATTCTCAATTGTTACAACATAATTAACCAGATTAATTTTGTTTCTCAAAATTTTCATTAAATAGAAGTCTACATCAATTTTGTTTGTAAATTAAGATAATCTTTTTGTATTCTCGGAATATAATTAGAATATTCATGTTCATATAAAATCATAAAATTAAAATGTAAATGAATAGATTAATTATTTTTAAAGTTTAAAGTTTCAAATATAAATAACTTTAATTATTTTTTCCATGATTTCAATGAATTCAATGATTTTAAAAAATTATATTAATATTTTGAGAAATTCATTTTATTCTTTTGCATGTTAAATTTACAAATAACAAATATTAAAATTACAATTTTTATAACAATGATATAAATACTATTGCTTAATAGATTATTCGCTTTTGCTATTTAGGATATTAAAAATTAGATAATAATTTTTTAGATATTTTCAAATTAATATTCGTTTATGGATTGATAAGATTCTAAAAATATTTGATTTTGTTTAAATAAATTATAAAAAAAACTAAATATTCTAGAATTAATTGGATCTTAAATTTTTTAAAAATATAAAATTTTTTCATTTATGATTTTATCTTAAATCAGATTTGAAAACTTTTTAAATATAAATAAATTTAATTAATTTTCAATTGAATAGAAATAAATTGATATTATCTGAAAGTTATTTCATATATAATAATAAATAAACGAAAATAAACGAAACATAATATTTTTTATTCGAAAATTAGTTTCTGAGAAACTGAATTTGAAGATTCGATTCAAATAGATAAATATCTAGATACTGTAGATTTGAACTGTATTTTCAATCTTGATTTTTTCAAAAATGATTCAAACAATTTATTTTAAACTTTTTATGTATTTTCACATTTAAAATAGTATCCTATGAAAATTTTACTCATATCCAATCGTTTCTTGTACTCAAAAAGTTTTCAAAATTTTTACTCGATTTATTCGAAAGCAAAATCTTGAAAGAAAAATTTTATTTTTTTCAATTTAATTTCGAAGAAAAATATATAAAAAAAAATTTAAATCTAATCAATTTAATTGATTTAGCATTTCTAATATTAAATACAAATAAGATTCATTCTTTAATAACCTTAAGTATAATTAAAATATAATAAATATATAAGTATAATTTTTATATTGTTTATTATGTACAAACATTTTAAAATTTAGAAATATATATTTTATTTTTTTAATTATCTATATTCAATTTTAATTTTCACAAAAAATAAAAAATTAAATGAAAAAAAATTTTTTTTATTATTTTTTTTATATATTTTCATATATAAGTAGTACCGATCAGTAGTTCATTCATTCCAATCAGAAATTAACTAATTTCAATTATATGTATCTTCAAATTTGAAAACTATTATATTTACTATTTGAAAACGAAGCTTCAATTAAAGCTTCAATTAACAAAAAAATTAATTAAATAATAAAAAATAATAAAAAAAAATTAATAAATAATTTTATTTAATTAATAAATCAATAAATTATTCGTATAACATTCTGCATAATATATAATCTATCTATAATATATCAAACTAAAATTTTTTTCTAAAATTCATTTAAAGTAAGTCTGCGTATATCAACAAAATGCAATATTTATCTATAATATATCAAATTAAAAATTTTTTTTAAAGTTCATTTAAAGTAAGTCTATGTATATCAACAAAATGCAACATTTTATTTAACAATTAAAATTAATCAATAATGTAATATTTTTTAAGTACAAAATAGAACAAAATAATAATCATTGAAAAACAATGAAATAATATATAAATTATAATAAATTTATAAATAAAAACAACATTTAAAAAAATATTACATTTTTAAATCGAAAACAAATAAAGAAATCAATATTTTAATAATATTCGAGTATATTGTATAAAGATTTGGACAATCGCTAAACATTACTTCATTAATCTTCGCACAAACATTGCTCGTAACATCATCTTGTTTGTTATTTGGGACGGTTTAATGTTTGGTTTTGCGGTCGATTAAAATCCTTCGAATGACAGGAAGTGGAAAAAAACAAAGATCCCAAAACTTTCTCGGAGTCTTGCGGAAGTTTCAGCTGTAATTTTGCGGTATCCCGCGGAAAGAAGAGATTTTTTCCTTAGACTCTCTTCTTTTCCACTCAACACTGCTACTAGAATGCTATTTTAATTTACAAGTTCATTTGCATTGCGTAAACCGTAACGATCGTCGCCTTTCCGCACGACGGATTTTCTATCTCTTTTCTGTGTTTCACATAAATTTTCAGAGCACAAATATTTGAAAATCTCTTATTTTTGGTATAATTATCATTTTGTTCTTTGTAAATAATTCTTTTTTTTTTAAGTTTAAATAATTAAAGTTACAAGTTCGTATAAATATTTTGATACATATGTAAATATATTAGCAATAATTTATTTATAAAATCGTTATTTAATTTGAAAATTCGAAAGAAAGAAATAGAAATATTATTTTTTCAAGGAATTTTTAAGATTATGATTAAATATTATTTAATAATATAAATAATTTTTTTAAAAAACATAAAGCATATATGATTTTGAAAATGCATAGATAATGAACTTTAAAAAATGTTTTTTAATTAAGATTTAAAGTAACAAAATGATCCAAAATGTTTTCACTTTTTTTTTAAAATATAGAAAAATATCAGATTAAATATCTTTGTCATTTATAGTTTTATAAGAAAATTCTCAGAATAAAGAAGATTCTTTAAAAGAAAAAATCATTTAAAAAATCATTTATATACTTATATGTTATAGTATAATTTTTTTTCAAAATTCTTTTTCAAGAAATTTTATGAAATTTCAAGATTGTTGAAATGAAATAATTTATATTATTTGAATTATAATTAATTAAATATATAAATGCTATAATAAATACTTTTATGATATTATTATTCATTTCATTCTTTCATTTAATTTATTCATTTATTTATTTCATTTAATTATCTCTTTGTGGAAATTAAAATTGAATAATGTAATGTAATAATAAAAAAAACCATAATTATAATTTTTTTAAATTAATCAAATTAATTCATCATCGTTCATAATTCGCTATTTAAAATTTAAATATTAAAAAAAAAGATTTTGTAATTATTTTTATTAAAAAAAAAAGCAACTTTTAAGATTTCATCATAGATTATTCTCTACCTTTTACTATTGGTATAATTAATTTATCCGTTGCAATCATATTCATTAATAATCTACTCAATGCAAAGTAGTATATCCATATGGAATAATGAAACTATTAACAATAAGGAACAGGAAACTATGAAATCTGTTTTCGTTTTCCAACCGGCACGGCGTCGTACTTCAAGAACCTATTTATCTATCGTTTGCATCTTCGATTCCTATATAGCATAATAGAGAACACGAGACAATCATTGCGAGAAATTGATTTTGTGCAAACGACAGAATAAATGCACTTGTCTCTGACACTTCCATTACTTTGCGTTCCGTGTATCTTCTATCCGCTTAACTTGGCCAACCGACACCAGTCTTGCGCTTTATTCCCATTTCATTCTCATTTCACGATAAACTCATCGTTTCCGTACTAGCAGGAAAATCGATATTGTATAATTTAATAAACGATCGGTCGGAGAGTTCGTTTCTTGTCACGAATTAAGTTATTCATCACGTTCATCCTGCATACAATAACATATGATTAATTTATGATTTGAGTACTTTGAATCCTCGATGAGTTGATATAATAGAGTCTCGATATTAAAATTTGCAATAAATATTGAGTGGAGCCTTATTGACTATTTGGAAATAAAATTTAGCTTTAGAATACTTCAGTAATGAAGGATGCTAAAAATTTTAATTTATGAGATTTTCATTTCGAATATATATTCACATATGTATATTCGCAATGTATACATTCATTATTCCAAAAATTTGGGAATGTCGGTTAATTAGTGAAGTATTTTTAAATAACATTTTTCTTTGCAATAACTTTCGTTTTGGCTTTATTACTAAGTTATTAATAAAAAAAATTAGCAAATCATAAAGCGCGTAAATTAGTTGAATCGTGATAATGGTAATATAAATTAATATCTATACTATAATATTAGGTATGTATTATGCAAAATATTAATATATTGTCAGCCGAAGATAAAATTATGTTTTATTCAGATCAACGTTTTTCAATCAAAATATATCTAATAAAATGAAATTTTGTATAAAATTTAAGAAATCTATTTGTATATTGTATAATATGCCATTATTTTGTAATTATTTGGTTTCATTTATCTTCTTGGAAAATGTTCAAAAGTGCGATTAATAAAAAAAATAAATAATTATAAAAACAAAGAGCTTTTGGTTGGATTAATATAAAGCAAAGTCAAATTTATTATTTTTTTTATGAAATTCTCTTATATATATATATATATAAGAGAATATATAATTTTATATATATATATATATATANTTTCTTTTTATTTTTAAAATAAATCAAAAATTTTTACATTATTTTAAGTTAATATTTATTAAATATTTATTAAATATTTATTATCTATACTTAAATTTTTATCTTATATAAGCGCATTCAATTTAAAAAATTTTATAAAGAGCTAATAAAATAAAATTTTAGTTACATGATATTTTCTATAGTATAATGTCAACTAACAATATATTAATATATTCGTAAAACATGATTAAAGAATCAATTCTAGAAATCAAAACAAACGAAAATTAATATTCAAAAATGCTGTTAAAGCTTATTTATTGAATTATATATATAAGCAATAGTTAATTAAAATTTACATTACGATAATTTTACGATTACGATAAATCGAGACGGACATAAAATAATAGTTCTATTCTCATTACACTGTTATTTCTCTCTGTTTTCGCTTCATTTCATAATGAATTTAATTTGCTTATAATTTAATAAATAAAGCTTAATCGACATTTTTATATAACAACTTCTATCTTCATTTTGGTCTCCAGAATTGATCCAGCAAAGATATGAATATTAATAGTCTGTACATTTTAGGATATTACAGAATTTTAGAATATTTTAGAATATTGTAGGTTAAAAGCATTATAAATAATCGTTATAAATAAAAAAGAATATTTCTCATCAAATTTTTCGATAATGGGAATAAAGAGCTTATAAAATACAGCTGTTATACTTTACTTCCAATGCATAAAATATTTTTTCTTTTATTGTATTTACATGAAGTAATCTCACTTAAAATTAGTAATTTTTATCAAAAATTGTATATCAAAATAAATTTTAATTAATATTAAAATAATTTTTATTTTTTATACAAGGAGAAAATGATTGCTTTATTTATTACTTATTTTATTAAATAGTATTTATTCCTTAAGAAATATACATATTTATTTAAAAAACAACAAATGAACAAGAAATAAATTTTTAATATTATTTTAGCTTGTTAATTATATTTCTAAATTATTGAATTATGTTATGTAAAATATATTTAATAATAATATATAATTAATAATTAAATAATTAAACAATAAGATAGTAAAAAATAACAGCAATTTTGAATTTATAATTTTTAAAAAAATTCATATAATA
>NW_006264008.1:109904-111198 GCF_000469605.1 Apis dorsata
CTTTTTTTCAAAGAAAAAAAAGTTAAACTCAATCATATTTTCATATATTTATTGAAAATAAATGTTATAAAATATAATCAACTTTTATAATATATTTTTATATTAAAATAAATATATTCTTATATTATTGAAAAAGAAAAAGAGAAATTAATTTGTAAAATAAAAACATGAAATTAATTTATTACAAAATTATATATTATTACGAAGGAATTATAGAGAGAATAAAAATAAAAAAAAATCTAAAAAAATATCTAAAAAAATTAATTATTTTGAATTAATTAATTTGAGATTTATAAATTTTTTATAGATTACATCTTAATAAATATCATTAGAATTAATTTCTTTTTCTAATAATTCTTGAAATTGATATACAATTTTTTAAAAATATTAAAGCAAAATTCATTGCATTCATAATGAAAATAAAACATTTTTATATGATTGTTTAATTAAAATTTTTGTGCAGTATTGTATGCTAATTACACAATAAATTATCGAATTAGGTGAAACACCAGCGTATCTGTTACCACTGCAATCATGCTGGGTAGTGCCAACAATGCAAAACCACCAGTTAATCGTACCAAATGAAACCATCGTGTATCGGTCGATTTCCTTCATTACGATGCAACAATGCGATGAAGAGAGCAAGAAAATAGCGAAATTTTGAAGTTAAATGTCTTTACTTTAATTGATAACTCAGTAAATCATTATTCAGAATTAATATCATATAAATTAATTTCTTCCAATACAAATGAAAATTCAAATAATCAATTAGTTATAAATAGTATTCAATTAATAATTTTATTAAAACTATTTAAGCCAATCAATAATATTATATAAATATTTAATTTTCACAATATTTTAAATTATTATTTATTTTTACATTTTACATAAATGATAATAATATCATTAATTTTTTTTATTTATTAATAAGGCTTTATAAATTATTTATAAATTAGACTTCATAAATTAAAGAATACAATTTTGTATTAGATTAAATTTTTGTATAGAGAATTTTGTATTTTTTGTTCTTTTTTTATGTTAGAAATTTTAGAAATTTATCGAAAGTTAATTTAAAAAAAAACTACAAAATCTTCCATCAACAGAAAATTAAAAATATCTATTTATATATTTAACTTATTTTTAATTTATCTTCTATAATTCATTTTCTATACAAATCAAAAATAATTTCTTAAAAAATAATATAAAAATTCATATCTATTATTATTTCTATTTATTTTATAAATAAATAATTATTAAATTATATAATTTTTTAAATAGATTGATAATTTATTCA
>NW_006264008.1:111808-116898 GCF_000469605.1 Apis dorsata
AATAATTTTGAATAAAGAAACGAATAGTATTAAAAAAAATTAGACATAATTAAAAAAAAATAGATATAATAGATTAGAAAATTAATATTAAAAATTATATAAATTATATCTATATTACTTACTTAAAAATATGTTAAAAATTAAGAATTAAAATTGAAGAATTTTAAAAATTAATATTTTATAAAAATTAATACTAAATTTAAAGATTAGATTTTTTTATTATAGAAAATAATCATAAAATTTTAACTTTCTTGTTTCATTATAGATATTGCTAATAGTCCAAAGTATTCGGAATCAGATGGAAAATTTTCATTTTATATATTTATTATATAAATATTATATGAATATTTATGATCATTATGAATAGTAATCCTTGAGATGCTATCTAATAGAACAACCAATAAAAATATAGAAAATGCTGCTCCTTTTGCTCCTCATTAGATTCGTTTCCTTTTTCAAAATACTTTTCTTATTCTTATCATTAATCGTGCACACTAGGATGATAATAAAGAAAATAGAGGGCAAAATATCATCTCTCTATACTTTCTGCTAACAGTTCGAATCAGCCGTGATATTAAATTTTATCATTATTCAGAGAAATCGCCTCCTTCTTGCAGCAACTGGCTGCAACCCCTTTCTTCTTCTTGCGCTGATTCTAGATTTTCCCTTTCCAACGACGGCTATTATTTCTATCTGGTCAATAGAATAAGAATCTTATGTTTTTATATAAGCCGCACCAAAGAGATTGCACTTTAGAATTTACTATCGTGAGATAGCTATTTTTTTTTTTATTTCTCTGATTCCAAAAATTTTTATAGTTAGGTTAACTTTTTTCATAATTAATAAAAAATTAAATGTTTAATTTTAAACTTAAAAAATTGAAATGCTTATATTATTTTTTTTTCACAATTTAAATTTTTATGAATTTTGAATAATAATTAATGTAAGAAAATTAAGTTAAATATTAACATATTGATATATTCAGTTATGATATGAATATCACTAAAAATATTAATGTATTATAATTTAACAGTATAAATAATAGTATAAATAATAAAAATTTAATTAATAAAGTAAATAATAATAATAATAATAAAGTAAGTAAAGTAAGTAATAATTAATAATAAAGCCTTTTAAATATAATAAATATTTCTTTTTAATATTTATATATAATTTAAATTTTTCTTTATACTTATGTATAAAATTATCGATTCATAATAAATTAATAGAATTAAATTATATGTATATATTTCTTATGATAATTATTTTTTTCATTGAATTTAAAAATTATAATATTGTTAATTAAATTGACATTATCATTTGAATAATATCGAACGTAATTTCGAACCTTAATATATTCAAACATTTTCGTAAAGAAAGAATTTTTTTATCTATCTCTTTCTGTTTTATCACAATTATCATTATCGCATAAAAAATATAATAAAAAATATTTGATTATTTACATGTAATATGTTATTTTAGAAAAGATACAAAAATGAAAAAAAATTTGAAAATTTTATATTTCAAAAAGTAAATAAATAAATTATAAAAAAATAAATTATTTTATGTATAGTAATGTAATAATGTATTTTTATAATTTATTTATATATTTAGAAAAAAATTTAGCAATAATATTGTTTTATAAATCAATCGTTTAATATCTTTTATTTTTATTTTATTTTTTAAAATCAATCAAATATTTTTAAGAAAGTTTTAAATTTTATTATATATAATAATTCTTAAAATAACTTCAGTATATTAATAGGATTTTAATTGATAACATTTTGATTTAACTTATCTTATATATGTCTTGATTTTTTTTATCTAAAATAAAAATTTTTTTATAAATGTCGAAATTTTTATTACCTAATAGAAAATATTTCTATATATGAAATAAATATTTTATATACGTATTAATTATAACGCAAAATAAAAAAATTATAATAAATAAAATAATAAAAATAAATATAATAATAAGAAAAATAATAATAAGAATAATAAGAAAAATAGTTAATAATAAAATTATAAACATTATAAATATTATAAATAAATATAAAAGTGTTTACATATTATAGTGAACATATATCTACTTATTAATTTCTACGCTTTTGAAAATGATAATTAGAAAATGATTAATTAAGATTTGAAAGTATAAATTTTCTATTTTGTGATGTATATTTCATAAAATAATATACGTAAAATACATACATAAAACAATTAAAATATTGAAAATTAAAAAAATACAATGAAAACTTTGAACATTGGTTATAAAAATTGGTTATATATATAATATACGCAAAAAATTATTTCTACATTAAAAGAAATATAAAAACATATTATGATTGTTTGCATTTCTAGAAATTAATTTTCAAGATTCAAGCTTTAATAAAAACGATAACAAACATGATTATGGTTTTATTTTCAAGTAGAAAATAGTAACTATTTTTTTTTTTTTTTGAGCTGTTCCATCAAAGAAGATTTCATAACAAAATGCAAATGTTTTTACAAAATAAGAACGATAGAAATATTTGTAACTTGTAAAATACGAAATAATTCAAAATTTAATAATTTTGTCAAGAAATTTAAATTTTTTATTTGTATCATTAGAATTATAATTAAATTCATTACTTTTATAAATGAATTTAAAATCTTTTAATATGCATGAAGAAAATAAATTCTTTATATTATTAAAATTATTATTCTATCATATAATTATCTTTATTATTGTTTTCATAATAATTAATAATTCTTGCGTTAATTATAGAGTTTAAACTTTGCTGAGAGAAATGGAAAGCATTACAAATTTCTACTAACAACCTAAATAAGCAGAGGTAATTACAAGTACTCTATGATTAATATCTAATACTAATGGTTGTTATGAGGATTTACATTCTATGAAATTAATCGTACGTTCGGTATACGGTAATTATGGCTGTTAAATTTCCATGTCATTAAAGATTTTCCTTTAATAAATTAATAGATAAATTTTGAAACTATTGCAGTTTTGTTATTAATTTAATATTAGGCTTATTTTACATTTTTAATAAAATATATTATATATAATTATACATATAATTTAACTAATTTAACTCAAATAAATACTTGAATATAAACAAGAATGTTTTCCATTTTTTCTTTTTATTTAATAAAACATTTTTTATATAAATTATGTTATGTAAGTGATTTTTTATATAAGTTTAATCTATATAGATATAATATCATGAATTACTTAATAAAAATTACGATAAAATTTAAATATAAAAACAAATAAAATAAAAAAAGAAAAGAAAAGTAATTAAATCCAACGTAATTTATCAATTTTCATAACTTTGTTATATATTAATAAGATTAATATTTTGTAATATTTTGTAATATTAATAATTTTATATATTAATAATAATTTTATACATATATATACATATATCCTAACTATTTTTAACAGATTTAATAAATTCTATATATCTATATTATCCTATTCTATATTATCCTAGGATTTAGAATTTTTAATATTTTAATCTTTGAATTAGATTAAAATTAGGATTAGGAAACAAATGAAAATAAATATTTACAATTTATATTAAAAATTATTACAATGTATTATTACATTGTAAAAGAAATGATATAATTAATTTCTCACATGTTTTTCTTATCATTTCTAAAATTAAATGTCTTATAGATCGTTTATGTCACTAAAATCAAAACATCAAAACTTCTCATGCACCGAGGATTTAACAAGGGATCAGTAAGTGTGCGGTCGTTCCCTTCGGTCAAGATTGAAACCGGTCGTGAGAAGAAAGAGAACGGAAGGAAGGTTACTGTGCTTGAACGCGGTGAGAAGTGGGAACACACAGAAGTGGAGGGAGAAAATGGCGCACGGCAGGCGCGTGGCTCCCACGGGTCGCCTCAAGCCTCTGCTGGACCTTGAGAGAGAGAAAGAGCACCAGTCTGGAATACGCATGCTGTGATCGAAATTACTGTCTGAGAATGCTCGCTTCCGAGACATCTCTAGTGTTAAAGATATAGAGAACAGATGTTTAATTAGTTGATGCTATGATTTGTTTTACTTGATTTTTTCTCAGTTGGCTAGTCATTTATCACGAGTACACTATGTCACATGTATTTTCATGATATTTTTTCTCCCTAAAATTAAAAGAATAAGTAGTTAAATTTACTGATACTAACATATAGATTTTGATACATATAAAAATTTAGACAAGTAACCACTTGGTATATTTTGATATCGATATCAATAATATATAATTTATATATTATATTGAATCAAAAATTGTTCGATTACAAAAATATCGATATCTATTTGATATTTTATGAAAATTTCAATATTTATTCAATATATTATTTTTAATTTCTAAATATTATAATTAAAATCAGATATTACCTTTGGTAATTGATATTATCTTGCTTTCTCTAATTATATCTATTTTTTCATTTTATACAGAAATTGATGATGATTTTGATTGTAAAATCGAATAAATATTGAAATCTTCATAAAAAACGGATATTGTTATTTTCATGATATTTTTATATTAGATGGTTTTTTATTTAACGTAGTATTGGTTTGGTATTTTCTTAAATATCTTATCAATATTAGAAAGTAATACAAGTATTTAATCTTTGATATATATCGAATATAGTATTTAAAATTCTAAAATTCAATATTTCCTATTTCTTTGGTACTAAATCGTTTGAATATCATCAATAGCATCGGTATTAATACCGATTATTTTGAAGTCATTTTGAAAGGAATCGTGCTTTATTCAGAAAATTGAATATTCGCATCAAGAGAAAGAGAATTTAATTGATCTCGAAAGATACCATTTTAGAATTATATAAAGAAAAATAATTAATTTAAACTAATAAATTTTAATCAAGCGAATAAGAAAATATTGAAAATAATTTATCAACAGAAAATAATTTAATTTAAAAAATTTTTAAAGATTTATAAAAATTATAATTTATTTATTATATAGATATTATTTTTATATTTGATAGATATTTTATTTCATTGTTAGTATCTATAGATTAATGTTTTTATCTATGTTTGAGAAAACAAGAAAAATTCTATAAACAAA
>NW_006264008.1:117483-123542 GCF_000469605.1 Apis dorsata
TTTTCTGAAAATTTTTTATAATGAATGTAAAAATTTGATTTAAATATTATTTATAGATTATAAGTAAAATAAAACATAACATAAAATTTTCATTTAATATTTATCTATTTATTGTTCAATAAAATTAGTTTTTTTATATTCAAAAATAATAAAAATATTTTATTAGAATAATTAAAAATAAACTTTTTGTATTTTCAGTTTTTTTTAACTTTTCATAAAAATTACTAAATTGAAATATATTAAATTACATAAATTAAAATAAGTTAAAATCTTCCGTTTAAAAATTAAACACAAAGAATAAAATATAATTATTTATTTTATTAATTTTTCTCAATTTATTCTCGTATATAAATCGTAAAAAATAAATAGAAATAATTTGAACTGAAATTGAATGAAATTATATAAAATATATAGTTATATATAGTATAAGTTCAAATATTTTTTTAGAAAAAAAAAAGAAAAATTGCAAAAATTCATCATTCCATTTAAACTCCATGTTTCATTAAAATCTCATACTTCTTGAAAGTAGTTGTTGAATCTTTAATTCTTTAAACGTTTAATTCTTCCCATCGTTCTCCATTAAATCCATCATGGTAGAAGAAAAACTGTGGTTGTTTCTAGATGAAGACTCTGTGAATAAACTGTAAAAACTTTGCTAAATCGACATGCATAAAATATGAAGTGAAAATTCATAAATCCAAAGAAAATTCGTAGAGTCAATTTCTTCTTCACAAATTTCTTTTAAGGAACGATGAAATCGGATCGAAATATTTTAATTTATCTAGGATCAAATCTTTTTAAAAAAAACGAAGAAATTTTTTTATCAATAGTTATTTATGATTTAATATTCTTTATATGTTTTTGTATGATATTTTTGGATATATACTTGATATAATAAATATGATAAATAAATATATATAATTAATTATATATTATATAATAATATATATAATTAAAATAATATATAAATAATTTGAACATATAACATAATATAAAATTTATAATTTATTTCATCAAAAAAAATAGAAAACAACATAAGTCATCAAATATAACATGTGTTTATATTACAATTGTGTAAAGATTCATTTTATTTTTCTCGTTTTTTATCTGCTATATTTGTTTAATTTAATTATCTATAATTTTCAATTTTTTTTACATTTCGAATCACATTTATATCATTATGAAGAGTGAAATGAAGAATACATAACATTCTTAATAACACAATAAACGTGTATTTTCAATAATTTTTACGTTAATAAATGTTCGCAAAAGCTAAATGCTTTAGTTTCCAAATTCAATTCATAAACACAAATAAGCAAGATATAGCACACAATGAGATTTACATTAATTTCAAAGCAAGTGCATATGCACTCAAAATAAATATTTGTAAAAATTCATCCTTCTCAGAAACAAAAAATTTTATTATATATATAAAAAATGTATATAACTTTATATAAAATGTATATAATCAGTTGTTCATCTTATCTCTTCATATCATCAAAACATATTATCATTAATTTATCAATCAACATATTTATTTATTAAAAATTATACATATATTTATTATATAATTATTATTATATAATTATTATTATATATATATATAATTATTATATAGATATCTATTTGTATACATTTATTTATTAAAAATCCAACAAATAATATTTGTCAATAAACTCTATTTAACTGTTATTAAATAAATAAAACTATTTTTATATTTCTATTAGCAAGATTTTTTTTTAATCATAAGATATATTAAATATAATTTATTTAGATATACTATTTTTGCTATATAATTATAAATCTTACTTATAATTATTATTTAACATCTAATATGATGAATAATTCATTGAAAATTAATGAATTAATCATATTAAATAAAAAAATTAAATTATTATATTCAACAAAAATCAAATGCTAGAAATTTTTAAATTACTGATTGACTAAAATTTTTTTAAATATACTATAATTTAATTTTATGTAAAAACTTTTAATGTTCAGTTTATATATTTTATATGAACTCTCAACGTGTAATGCCAATTATTTGTGATGAATGCTCTTATTCTATATTTATCTTTTTCTTACACAAAAATTCACGAAACTTAATACAAACAATCATTGATATTCTTCTTTGATAGATAAATTTCGCAACGTTTTTGCCATTATTGTAATAATATAATATAATAATAATTCATCTATCTTCATTATTATAATTCATCTATCATTTTGGACATTTAATAACAGACTTTAGTCACATATACATTTTTTAAAAAAAAAAGTATAAATATATGTAAATTATTATTAACATTTCCTTCTAATAATAATAAAAGAATTTATTATAATATACAATAAATGCCAAAATTATTTAAAATTATATAATAAAAATTAAAAATATTAAAGTTTTTTTGTCTTTCGAAAGACAAAAATTCATATTTCGTTACTAATCTTCAATTATCTTCTTTTCGATTATATTCACTAATAACCACAAACTATCACGAACATTTACACAATCAAATATCATCATTGTGCAAAAATCAAATTTCTCATAAAACTCGAAGAAAGTTCAGATTTTCCCTGTTTATTGGCTTGACTCCGAATTAGCGAATTGAAGATAGAATATTCGACAAAATAAGATCGGAAAGAAGAATGGGAAAACTGAAGGATTCCCGAAGACATTCATTTATCTATCTTTATGAAACGTAAGTAGAGAAGGAAAGTAGAGAAGGAATAGAAAATGCCGCAAAGGAATCAAATGATGTCTATCCAGGAAACTTGATTGTACCTTTCCTCTTTCGGCTTTTTTCCGTCTATTTCTTTCGTCTGCTTCTCTGTCCATTTTCTTTTAAAGGCCACTTCTCATCATTTTGTTCCCGATGATCGTTGCACACGACTCCGCTGAAATAACATGACAGGTTAATTGAAAGCTTGTTATATCGATGGAATTTCATTTTAACGAAGTCAAATATCTTATAGAATTTTTCATCTTGTAAAATTCACACTTTGTGAATTTATTTTTAACTAATTAATAGGAATAATAAATGCATTCTCGATATATATTCTGCATATGTATATTGTAAAATTTGAATAATTATTGAATTGATTTAAATTATGTTAATCATTATTATTTTAAATTTTAGATCATAATGAAAAATAGATTTTATCTTTAAATATATATTTAAAAAATATATTACATTAATTTGTTCTAATATCAATTTTATTTCTAATAAAGTGTTGATGATGTTAATGATACGATTTGTGATATTTTTATATAATTGTTATATAATTTGTTATATGATTAGTATACATATATAAGTTGATTCTATATGCTAAAATGAATTGAGAAAAAAAAAATTTTTTTTTGTTTAAATTTTATTTTTTAAAAAATCAAAATAAAAAAATATCAAAGTAAAAAATAATTAGGTATTTATCGAATTTGAAAATTTGATTTTTTGAATAAATAGTTTCTAAATGAAAAAAATTTCATTTTATATAGAATCTATCTATTTTTCCTTTACTTTCATGTAAAATTTTAGTTAATAATTTAACTCATATTCTGTCGAAAATTAATTTATTTGATAAATTTTCAAACTTAATTTTAATCAAAAAAATATTATTCTATTTTTTTTTTTATTCATTTTTATATTCTTTTACATTCTAAAACATTTTTGATCATATAGAACAATTCGAATTTAGAGAAATTTAATTTGAAAAAATTTTTTGCAAAAATTATATTAAAAATTTATTATAAATTATATTAAAATTATATAAAAAATTTAAATGGAAAATTTATTTATCTATATATAATAAATTTAAAAAAAATTTCTTAATGTGATACTGAAGAAAATATATTCAAATTAGCTTTAAATGTTAAATTAACAGAACAATTTCTTTCAACTTATAAATTGATTTTTTTAAAATAAAATATAATAATTTATAATAAAATAATATTGAAAAAATAATAAATAAATGTTTATAATACAAAATGACTAATGTACACAGTATATCTTACGAATGTATAGATAATATAAGTGAATATAATTTTATTCTAAATTAATATATATAATTTAATATATATTTTGCATAATAAAATGCATTTTATATATATATATTAATTGGATACTTTAGCTTATGTATAAATAATATAATAATCCTCAATTTAGTGAAAAAAAGATTAATTTATTATTATAAGATAATATAAGATATATTAAGATAATATATTAAGATATATATTAAGATAATTTATTAATTTATTTGATAGATCAGACAAATTTTGTTTTTATTAAATTTATCCATGATTTAAATTTAATAATATAAATTTATATATTATGAAGAGAAATTTATTTTATCCAATTTCTAATTATATTTGAAAATGTTATATATGCTATCATACGAACATTTGTCTATTATTTTTATTTCAAATATGTAATGATTAGAATGAAAAGTAATTATAACAATTATAACAATATTGTACAATAAAATTTATTATCATTTTGATTGTATTAGAAATAAAAATATCTTATATCTTATATCTTATTATTTATTTATATTTAATTATATTAATTAATGCAAAACAATACACTTTTTCACATTTTAGTTTAGATTTATATAAAATATTAATACATTCAAATTTTGTTAAAAATCACCTAATGTACCAACTATAGTTATACCAACTATAGAATACCAACTAAGAATTGAAATCAAGAATTAATTATGAATAAAATAAAATACTATAATAATAATAATAATAAATCTAAAAAATCATAAAAATGAAAAATCGATGAAGTAATTAAAATTTTTCAGATTATACTGTAAATTATTAAATCTTAATTAAGATCTGTAAATAAATAATGCACTTGATTTATGATTGCTTCTTCTTAAAAATAAATTTTTTGAAATATAAATATTTTTTATTTAAAAATCAATATTTTAACGTAATATTTTAAAACAGAAATTAAAGTATGTAAAAGATTTACTATAATTTTTTTTATTTTATTTCTGTATTATTATTTGCAATAATATATTAGCAAACAATATAACAATATATGAGGATATTTTTATCGTAAGATCAGCATTTATATCTTTGTATATTTTTTCTGAATTATATGGTTGATTAAGACAACTAATCCTTTTGCAAGAAACAAGATTTTATAGAATTGGAAATATTATGATTCTGTGAAAAAAATCTAAAAATAATCTTTTTTTCTATAACCGCAAAATCTGAAATTATTTTCCAGATTGAGATTCGGTCAGTTATTTACAGTAACCGCATTGAATACAAATATAAATCAACGATCTTCCATATTTTAATTCTTTACACTCTTTATTTTGAAGATGTCACTCGATGCTATCAGTTTCGTGCAGCAATTTCAACGGAATTATCACCCAACGTCAGCTGACAATTTATTCAACGTGGATTTAAGATACCTTCAGTTCAATTGATATTGCGGTTAAATCTTTTAGAATTTTTAAAAATTTTTAAAATGAACCGTAATCGTTGAAAGATAAATAAAAGATTTTTAATTCAATTGAAAAATTATTTATTACTGTTTATGTAAAATAGAATATTAATTATAAAAGTAAAAAAATAGTTTCTTAAGTATTAAAATATTTAACGTATTTTTACATAAAAGATGAAAGATAAAATATTATATAAATATTATTATATATGGAAAGGAATGCGTTTAAATGTATAACAGAATATACATCGATTAATCATATCTTATAAATACGATATAAATAAAATTTATGTTTTCTTCATTGTTTTTAAATAATTGTCTTTGAAATAGTGTCCGTTTATCATCTAGATATATACCTAGAGTGAATTTATAGATTATTATAAAGTAGAATTTATTCGAAATTCGAAATTTAGGACTAGGCCTAAATTTTAAAATTAATATTCAATATTATAATAACAAATAAAATAAAAAATATATAAATATATAAAAAATAAAATACTAATATATAGCTATAAAAATAAAATAATAATTTATATTTTTAAATTATATTTTAATAAGGAAAATTAATAAAATAAGAAAAATAAAAAAAATTAATAAAATTTT
>NW_006264008.1:124240-130389 GCF_000469605.1 Apis dorsata
TAATTAATAATAAATTGAATAATATAATTAAAAATACAAAATTTCATTTTAAACAAAGTATAATATATTTTTAAAATTCAATAATATAAAATTAATTATAGAATATATTTTATTTTCTTATATTATTTTATTTTATTTTATTTTTCTACTAATTTAAAGATTATCTAAATTTTATGGGAAATTCTGAAAGTGAATAAATTATTTTTTTTTGTAACATCGAAACATTTCAGAATATTTTAGAAAAATTTACAAAAAATTATTTTAAAAAATTTTTTGAAATGATTATTAAAAATAAGTATATATAAACTTTTAATATTATACAAATTTTTATCGTAAAAATAAAACATAAAATATTTCATATTCATTATAATTAATAGCAAAATTTATTTTTTTTTTCATTATTTGGAAAAGATAAATAACAGTTTTTTACATTTTTATATTTTTAAAAATTTATTAGCTTCGTTTTCTTGATTTTCTAGTATTAGATAAATTTTCATTTATATAAATTTTCATATAGACAAATTTTCATTTATATAAATTTTCATATAGATAAATTTTCATTTATATAAATTTTCATATAGATAAATTTTCATAAAATGAAAAAATTAATTTATTTTTTATTATTGTACCATTAATATTTAAATAATATTTGATTACAATTATAATCATCAGTTTTTTATTATACGAAACTATTAATTGTTTTATATTAAAATTATATTAAATTTTTAATTTTTAATTTTTTATAAATTTATATTAAAATTTTTCGTAATCTATTAAATTATAAATAAAATTCATTAAAACATATAATAGATAGATTTTATCAATAATAATAAATTGATATATTTTAATTAATAATATACTGACATATAATAATGCTATACAATGCTATAGAATGTTATCTGTATGTAAAACTGTATGTTATTTATTTATTAAATTCATGAATAATCAATAAAATAATAAAATTTAATCAATAAAATTATATTTCAATATGAACACAATTTATTTACTTATTTTTCATAATTTTGTATGATAAAATTAATTATGCGTATTATAAATTTGCAGTCAATTCACTATTTTAGTATTCATATTATTTACAAAAATTTTTCAAACCAATTTTATTATATATTATACAACATAAAAAAAAATCACATTGTAATCAATATTAATAATTTAATGCACAAATATTGTTATCTAATATTCAAAAATATGCAAATAAAAATATAGAAATTTTAAACAAATATATAATGAATTTGATTTTTAAATTACAAAACAAATAATCTATAAAATCTATATATACAATAAATCTAAAAAAACAAAAAGAAAGCAGGAAAGAATAATTTAATGTAATCGATATCAACAATAAAAATAAATATCATTAGTCAATATCCAAAATAATATATAGAAATTATAAGCAAATTATAAGAAATTATAAGCACAAGAAAAACTATTAAATTATATGAAAAAAGTAATTGAAAGCTACATATATACTAAAATCCAAAAGGATGAAGAAAAAACAAGAAAACAGTATTCGCGGATAATAAGAGTGATAGAGATAAAGGTGTCGAGGAGTCTTAAAGACCACATGGGTGGTCAATGGGCAATTCACTACGGTCCCCTGTACGAGATCTTTATGGTTTACGGTCATATCTATATATGATATAGTATATATATATATATATATGGTCATAATACAATCATGCATACCTGTCTACGTTGGTATAACTCAATGATAATGAGACAGAAAAAGAACGATATAGGAGAAAAAGATGGAAGAGAACAAAATCAAGAGATCTTTCTTGATTGCAATTGGTATCGTCGAGATCAGCTTTGACCCATCTCTGTGTCTTTTCCATTCTCCTTCTCTTTCTCATCCTCTTTCATTCTTTTGATCATGGTTTTACTTTTTCTTTGGACTAGACGAATACATTTTATCGATGATCGCGCTGCCGATATCAATAAATACAGCCTGCGCCTTCATTTTTTTCTTTTCTCTTTTCTTCTTCCTTTCTTTCTAATTTATTTCTTTTGCTCTTCGTTATATTGTATATATTAAAATAAAATACTTTAAAAATAAATAACAAATGAAAAAACGAATAATTTTATTTAAAATAAAAAAAAAAATAAATTTGTTACGAATTTAAATGCAATAAATTTCTAAATAAATTCAAAAATCGAAAATTTTGAAAAATAAATTATCTTGTAATTTATTTAATGTTTGACTTTTTATAAATGTTTGATTTTTTTCAAATAATAATATAAAATAAGAAATAACAAATAATTAAATTTTTTATAAATAACACAGATTCCATCTCAAATCATCAAGAGATGCAAAAATGAAAGTTATCTGTAAAATAATATTTCATTTAGTTAATTTAATTACAAAAGTACAAAAAATATTTTTATACTTTTGTAATTAAATTAACTAACAAATAAATATTTAAATATAAAAAAAATATTAAAATTGAAATAAATAAAATAAAAAATAGATACTTAAATTTCAAAAAAAATATTAAATATTTAAATAAAAAAATTAATAAATATTAAAATTCTTTATTTTTCATGATGCTTCATATTTTATTGCAAATTCAAAAGACATTACAAAAATTTAACAAATTTTAAAATTTGAAATACTTTATCTTTTACAATACTTTATTTCATTGTAAATTCATGGGGAACATGTTCCAACAATCTATCGCCCCAACTATGTTTTTCACATTATATTCTATGATATAGCGATAGCTGAAACTCGTATTGTATAGAATAAATTGAATCTCTGTCACGTTCAATTTGAGAGAATATGAGAGGAACTCGTTTTCTAGCAATTTAGTACACAGTTTATCACATTGTTTTCACACTTGAAATGAATGTTCTGCGACAAACTTAAAAACTTTATTTGCCATAAAGATCTATATTTTTCATATTTATATTTTTGATATAATAATTTATTGATATTTTTTTTTTATTGATTGAATTTTATTTATTTTATTTTTTTTTATTATTTATTTTTCTATTTTTGTTTCAATTAGCTTTTAAAATTAACTTTTCAAAAGTGTATTACTAATGTGCATATATATTAACACCTTGTATAATTAAATAACAAATATTCTGTTAAAAAAGTAAAAAATCTATCTTTGCATTAATTAATAATGATATTTGATATATTGAAGCAATATAGAGTTTCGTATTATTATGCACTTGATATATTTTTGTATAATAAATATTATAAAATCGAAGATAATCATTTTTTAAAATAAATTTACACTATTAATTCTAAATAATTTATACTATTAATTCTAATAGCGTTAAATAAAAAGAGAAATTTTTCATTTCATCATTTTTTTAAAATTTCGAATTTTTTTAAACTTATAATACTAAGTTACGTGTGATATTTTTAAATTCTTTTCAAATTTTTTTTAAATCTTTAAAAAAAAGTTTTTTGATAAAATATAATTTTACTTTGTGATAATTGTAGGATTTAGTATTCAAGATGTATTGTAATAGATATTTAATAAAAATGAGTAACTGATTTTTTACTTTTTGAAACTTACATATAAAAATTAGTTTATGAATCTTCTTTATATATTTATTATTTAAATTTTTTTTAAATATTTTACTTGCGAAAAAATTTCTATTAATAGAAATCTAAAAAAATATTAAATTATAATATAATATAATACTTTGAAAAATAACGAAATGAACAAAAATATTTATTTTAACAAAAATTTTGAAAATAATATTATAATAATTGATATAAATATTTAAAAATAAAATAAGCAATATCTAACAATACGAATATCATAAATTTATTACATTTATTACATTGACTGTTTCATTACTTTACATGCTATGTATTTTTTCTCTTGTGTTTTATCATTTCATGTAGACAGATTTATCCGATCTCGCGTGTTAGACAAAATAGCCGACGTAGTTGTACTTTTAACGAGAAAGTTGTGCCACAAATCTTTTTTGATGAGAATGAGTGTCAGTTGACAGCAGGTATAATTATGATGAAAAAGAGGAAATCATTGTTCTTAATCGTAAGAGTTTTCATGGCCATATAATCGACGAACATTGTCGGTCTCACGGCGCTGCCTGCGTTAATTGCATTTCATTTAAAGGACATCTTTCTTTCTTCGTTTATTTTTATACAATGTTAGTCAGTAGTGTGCAAGCAATATGTCAAGCGTAATTAGTTTTATGCGATCGCCAGACATCTATTTGGAAGAGTCACACTACTGTACAATGACTAAGCAGAAAACCATTACATTGGTTCATGAATTCACTTGAAATAGTTGTTTGATCACAATTAAAATTTGATAGGAGATGATGATTTAAAGTGGCAGTATTTTTTAAAAAATCAATCTAGCAATGTAGATTTATAAGATGTTATGTTGTATGGATAAAAAGTGTTCCATTATTGTTAAGTAAAAACTATATATATAGATTAAGTATATTTTATACATATGCTTAAATGTTATTAAAAAATTTTGATATTCAAAGAAAAATAACAGATTCAAATCTCAATTTATGGAGATTCGATAAATATCTTCAATTTTTTACACATATAGAAAGCTTTTCTCAATAAGAAAATAAATTTTTCTTTTCTTTGGGCTCTAATAGCTCAAATGATAATTAAAAGATAGAATGGTTGGATGATTAGTCAATAGAATATTAGTTATTTTATTTAATAAATATAATCTTTCTGTCTTTATCCATTCTAAATTTCTAATTATATATTTTATTATTTAGCAAAAAAAAAAATAATATAGAAACATTAAATAAATAATTAATCGAGCTATTATAATTAAAAATTTATTATTATTACATTATTTAGTTTCTGATTGAAAATGAATATCAACCGATTATCGATCGTTCTTATCACTCTATCAATATACATATAATCAAGTGCTATAAAAATAAAGAAAAGAAAATATAATATCAAAAATAAAGAAAAAAATAAAATAAAATGATGTAGAAAACAAACATTATATCGATACTTAGTCAATGTTTATTTTTAATTGAATGGCAAAAACCAATGTGAAAACAATCTTATAATAGCATATAACAAAAAATACTCTAATACTAAAATATAAATACTCAGTACTTTCACACAAATATAAGATAGGCATATTATGAAAGACGTTAAGGATAAAAAGTAAAAGAAATTATTCACAATATGATTCAAGATATAAAACAACGAATTATTATAATTTATGTTTCGATAAATTTTGAAAATTCAAAATGCAAGTGAATCAATATAACAGCAATTTATTATATTAAGACTATTATAATAAGATTAATAATCGATATTTGAAAATAAAATTAATTGTTCTTCTTAGGTTATAAATAATTGAATTATATCTTAAATTATAAATACAATAATGAATTCCGTTAATATGAAAATCAAAATTGAAAATGAATAAATGAATAATATGAAGTAGTAATATTAAAACTTGATTTTGATACGATTTGGTCAAGTTTTTTTTATATATTTTGTCAAACATAGAAAAGGATAGTCAATAAAAGATAAAAAAGATTAAGAGTTGAAACAAATATATTGATATGTTAACAAGTTATTAATTTAATGAATCTCTTCATGATGGTGAAAAAATTATTATTATATAAAATGTATAAAATTTTATAAATGATAATATGTCATTAAAAAAAAGAAAGCGATTTACTATTTAATTATTTCTCAATTATTATTCTAAAAAAACAAAATTAAAAATTTTAAAAAAATAGAAATGATTTATAAAATAAAAAAAAAGGAAAGAAGAAAAAACGTTTCAGAATAATCTAATATATTTCTATAAATAATTTACAAAATCAATTGTATATAACATTTAAAGATAAATAATGAAATTATTATACAAATTTTAAATATTTTCAAAAATAATACATGAAATCTATTATATTATATTATTTTTCTATCGATTCAATTTATATTCTTGAAGAAAATATAATATTATATTTTCAGAGTATAGAAATAGAATACTATAATATTAGAAATAAGTTAAATAGTACATATAAATTGATTATTATACAATTAGTTAATAAGTTAAAAAATTACTAATTAATTAATTATTATTAAAGAGAGCGCATTTTACGAATCTTACTTATATATACATATATATATATATATATATATA
>NW_006264008.1:131119-132805 GCF_000469605.1 Apis dorsata
TTTCGAAATATACGAAAGTATTTTTTAAAATAAATTTAATTTTTTATTAGGGCTTGGGTTAAACATGGATTAAATATACATAATAATAAGAATCAATTGTTTAAATATTGATCTAAAAGTTAAAAATTCATTATAATAATTTTATTATTAAACAAAAAAAAACAAATTTTCAAAAAAATATATTTATTTAGTATTTTAATTCTAACATTTTATTTCATGCAATTTAACCAATAATACATTGCTAATGTACATAGTAAATTTAAAAATTGCGCAGCGTTAATTCGGAATATAAAAATCTTATAAAAATCGTTTTCTTTTATCGCAATTTCGTAGATAAAAAATAATTTAAACATTTAAAAACGCGATACATAAATTAAACAAGATTTATACGAATGTAAGCTACAAATTACAAAGTTATAAAATTGCAAATGTTATTTTCTCATTAACCGTTCACGAAAACTACATCGTATGCAGATATGCATTTTTGTGCGAAGATTACAACTTTCATTATTCGGCGACGTTATAATAGTTTTATAAACAAGACCATTATTCTTGGCAGAATATACAGGATACTGTTAGTAATTGAAATAGGTTATAATTTTGTTCCAAATGTAATTAAAGAAAAATTATAGAGGAAAATATTGCACTATTTAACGCTATCATACCATTACCATAAAATTACAAAATTGCACTCTTTTTTAAAAACTCTATAATTTTTTTTCTTGCATAAATTGTTTTTAAATCATTTAAAAAAATTATCGAGATATTTTAATTTTTATTAAAAATTCAATGTTATATGAAATATATATAACAATTATAATGTTAAATAAGAATTATTAATATTTATTAATATTATATAATTTAATCTTAGCTCATCTTAATTGTAAAATTTAAATCCACTGAATTTCTTTTTATGAAAAATAAAATTTATATGCAACCTATATTTTTTGTGAATCAAAGAAAATGATTACGAATAATTATTTAAACATCAGTGTTGAATGATTAAATAATAAAAAATATTAAAAAGAATATAAAAAAATATTTAGAATATAATAGTGATTATTATGAATTTTTGAAGAAATTAAAATATTTCGAAAAATCTTAATTCTTGGAAATGATTGGAAATGATTTTGCAATGATAAAACTTCAATGTTTCTCTTATAAATTTTATATATAATTTTAAATGTAAAATGATATGAAAAATTGATTTATAAAAAAAAAAAATAAAATAGAATTTCTAATTAAAGAAAAAATGTAATTGTATTTTGCAAATCCATCTACGAAAAAAATTATTATAGTAATATAACAGAACATTAAATAATGCAACATTTTCTTCTACGATTTTTCCTTTATTTGAAATAGAATTATCCCAATTAGTTAAATTATTTTGTATAGCTTTATCTTTTTGTTTTTTCTCTGAAAATTTCGATGATTTAAACAAGTTCTAAAGTTCTATGAAACAAAACTCGTTTATTAAGTTTCAGTTTTGAACGATTGTTTATATTCCAGTTAAAAATATCTTCTTTATTCTTATGGGAAATTTAAAATTTTGAAAAAATTGAGAAATATAAGAAAAAGTTAATTTTTTGAACTTTTTTTTAATTTCTTTTTAAAGTCAATTCTTATGAACTATTTTATCTCAAAATATAATAATAATTAAAATATCTTAATTAAAAATATCATATA
>NW_006264008.1:133272-140121 GCF_000469605.1 Apis dorsata
AAAAATCAATTGTTCTATTATTAAATTATTCAAAATCATTTATAAATTTTAATCATCAGTTATTTTATGATTTGAATTAATTAAATGGTTTGATTTATTAACCTATTTTTATTAAATTTGTTATTTATTATGTATAATATTATTAATGTATATATATGTATGTTATATATTATGTATATATATATTATGTATATTATTATTATGTATTATTTTGCACATATTATTATAATAAATAAATTTTAGATTTATTAATAACTAAAATTATTTAAATCATTTTGTTTATAATTTTTTCTATGGAAGAAACTAAAGAGCTAAATGTAAATTCTACATACTTTATGTAGAGAATTTTACTATAATTTTAATTTTAATTTACTATAATTTACTATAATTTTACTTATATTATTAAAATGAATAAAAAAATTTTAATAAATACAAAAATTTTGATTAAAGATTATTTATTAAATTATAAACGATTTATATCTATTTTAAGTGAAGCAATATAGAAATAAAATAAAACAGTAATGTGAGAAAGATAGAGATGTTTCATTTTATGCAAATTTATACTTAAAATTCAATAAATAAGTTTTAATTAATATTTTTATATTGTGCTTGTTTTGCTCTTTTAAATATCACGAATATATTAATTGTATTCATAATAAATATTTATGATTAAAATAATATATATATATATATATATAGATAAATATTTAAAATATGATAAAGAATTCATAAGCTTATTTATTATTTCATTATAAATTTTTTTATTTGAAATTATTTTTATTAATATTTTTTATTTTACTTTTTATTTTTACTTTCTTTTAATATATTTTTTATATTGTTTGATAAATATTATGTTTATCTTTTAAGAAAATATAAATGTTTAATTACATTCAATATTACCTTTATTAAAAATAATTAGTAAGCTTTTCTAAATTATTAAATTCTTTATTCATTAATTACATATAAATTGTTATATCACTTTAATCGGTTAACATTATTTTTAATTTTAATATACAAATTTCATTTAAATTACATTGCACTCGCCGTTTTTATATTTGCTCACAATTAAATTTACATTACTACTGTTACAATTTTCGAAACAACTAATATTCTAATAATATAATCCTTGCTAGCATTTTAGAATGAGAATAGTAATTTTTAATTTAAAAATTTAAAAAGCAACTAATTTAGTTAAACGATAATTTTTTTTAAACTCTTTCTATTATGTTTTCATCTGAATTAATTATAATTATATATAATAATTAATTAATGATAATTATTAAATTAACGATTTTGAAATAGCTCATAGTTTAAATTTGATTTTTGATTAAAATCAAGAAATTTATTCGTAATATAAACACAGGATATAAATATAAACAGGAATATAAACACAGGAATATAAACATAGGAATATCATAATCCAAATTGCTAATAATGAAATTATAAAAAAATTATTTATTTTTAAATGATTACAATAACTAATAATTTTTAATTATAAATCTTAAATCAATTTCAAAAAATTATTCTTTTCATTACAATATAAATTTCTTTTCTAATAAATCAACAATAGATAATTCAATTCATAACTATTATAATTGAAAGGAAATTCGTTTGCAGTGTCGATTCACAATTCAAGAAATAACACTTGAGTGACCAATTAGCAATGTCTGTAACAATTCCGTAACATAATTCTAAGAATACAATTAATTATTGCACAATTTAATCGATTGTTTTACTGAACCGTCAATGAAAGCTTTCGGTATCTGCAATAACATCGAACAATAACATCGAAGATAGAATAGTTCAATAGAATTGCTTAATTGCAAACGATTTTTTTGTATTTTTTCTTTCTTTCTTTCTTTTTTTTTTTTTTACGAAAGCATCCAAACAGCTGGTCAAGCAATTCGTCGTCGATGAACATCGAACCATCTACTCAATATATCGCGACATCCGACACTGCGACGTTTGAATAGAAGGAATTGTACCACAACTGTAACGATTCGATCGAACCAGTATCGTAACGGTCGAACGACTTCGCAATGCTAGCGACTACCGCGAGAAATTGTTTCGCAAAGTAGTTCGCACAGGTGGTGCCAGATGATTCGGTCTTGGTTCCAGACATTTCTATTCTCCTTCGTCTTTCTCTCGCTCATCTGCTTCCTTCCGACCATCCAGTTCTTCCGACATGTCCTACGATCCTTCCTCGTTCTCACCATTGTTTCGAGTTATATACTCGTCGAACTTGAATCTTCGATGTCGAATATCAAAAATCAGATGGCATTTTTTATGACATTTTCAAAGAAGAAAATATATAAAAATAATTTGAGTGTATAATATGTATACAATATACAGTAAAATATACAGTAAATAAATATATATAATATATAATATACAATTTTTTTTTGTTCAAATAAAAAGAAATATGCTTCACTATGAATTGTAATTTTGATTTTTTAATAATAGATTCGATCTTCGTTTACAATATGTAAAAAACATTTTTATATTTTTTAAAACGGAATAATTTTTTTAAAATTGAATCAAATGATTTGAATTTTTGTTAAGATATTAAAAAAATTAATTTATTAGATAACGTATAAAAATTTTCTAAAAAATATTATTGAAGAATTGAAGAAAAGTAGAAATTATGTAAATAATAATTTTTAACTTTTCTATCTGATCTATCTGAGTAATACAAATTTAAAATGTGATCTTTTTTAGATCTAAATAAATTATATAAATATGTAAAGTTTCATCGAAATCGATTAACACATAAAAAAATTACAAACATCAAAAAATATAAAAATTTTTAGATTTATTACAGTTAATTAAGAAAAATTGCGATTTTTAATTTTAATTTCTTATTTATAGGTCATAGCAACATTAATCGATGAAATTTTATGCATGTATATAATTTATTTAGATTTGCAGAAGACATATTCTAAATTTTCATTATAGTTAATAGTTTTAGTTCATTATAGTTAGATAAAAAAATTAAAAATTCTTTAATTTTTATTTTTTTTTTTTGCAATTGCGAAGAACAGGGATTTTAAAAAAAAATTTTTTATACATTATCTAATAAATTAATCCTTCTAATATCTCAAAAAATTCAAATTGTTGATTCAATTTTAAAAATGCTATTTCTTTTTAAATAATGTACAAATATTTTTATTCACCATTGTATGTTTGATACAAAAAAATATTCACACATTTCTCATATATTGTTATAGAGATTATCTTTATTATCTACATTATAATCTATAATCTTATATTGTATAAAATTTTTTTACATTAATTATTATCATTATTTAATATAATATCTTCAGTTTATATACTAATTTTAAAATTAAAATTAAAATTTTTAAATTTTCTTATTAAAAATTTCTCATTTATCAAAATCAATTATATAAAATTATTTTTCATTTCCTATTTTATATCAAAAATAGGAAAAAAATATTGTATGGAAAAGCGTGATAGAAATTTTTTATGTTTTTATGCCAAAATTCTTTCACTTTTTTTTCTATTTCATTACAAACTTATTTCTATTTTATCTTTATTTTTGGTTTTTTATTTTAATTTAGAATTTTTTTATAGATATTTATTATTAAAAAATTTATTATTGAATTTCTTTGTAAAATAATGCACGAATATTTTTTTTTTTGGTATCATTTTAAATATGCAAAAAAATAATCTAATTTTATTCATTATTAAAATCACATACACACTTGATAAGTTTTTCAAAGATTTTGATTTTCTCGAAAATGAAGCTTCAGAAAAACTTTCATGCTAATTTTATATATAAAAAATATTTTTATCATTTTTGATATTTTCTATAACATTTTTTTATCTTGTGATCTCATTGGCAAAGCAGATTCATTTTATCTTCTTCCTTTTATCTTCTTCATCTATTTTTTATTTTGATTTTTCCTCTCTTTTGGTTTCTTTTCAATTTTTTATGATTTTGTTCTCGGTACGATCACTCTTATTATAAGTTTGTAAATAGTTATTAAGCAAAAATGAAATTTTTCAAGTTGAAGTATTGAAATTTTTTAAATTTATGATTAACTTGACTCTATACGTGTTGCGGTTTCTATACATAATACTATCTTCTTGATAGAAATATAGGATATCTCAAGAAGTTCTCTTCTAAAAAAAGTTATATTCTTCGTTTTCTTTTGCTTTGTAATTGATATTTTATATGATAAAAATATTATGATAAATATATATATTGAATTAATAATAATTTATAAAATCAATATGTTTTTTTGTAATACTTAATCTTCAATTATTTTTTTATATAAAAAATGTTACTGATTATATGTTAAAATATCATTTTTCATATAGATTTTAAATTATTTATATATTAATTTAAAGAAGTGGAAAAATATTTAAAATATAAAAAATCTGTTGTTTTTTATAAAATATTAAAAATAATTTATTTATTACATTATTTGATATTATAAACAGAAAACTAAAAAATAGTATTTATATTAGATAATTTATTTTTATATGTATATTGAAAATGCAATATAATATAATAATAATATAATGTAATAATATAAAAATAATAAAATGACAATATTTAAACACATTAAACAGATTAAAAAATTAACGTTATGAGTTTTAAACTTAATTTATATAAAATAATATAATAAGTAATATGAATTGCATAAAATGATGAATTTTAGTATAATATATAAATATGTAATAATTTTATCAATTAAAAATTAAAAGATGATTATATTTTATTTGTATTTAGTACTGATTTGTATAATATAAGATTTCAGTAAAAATAAATAAAGAAAAATTTTACAATTTTCTTAAATTTAAATATTTATACAAATTAATACTATTAATATTCGAATAAATTAATAATATTAATTATTTTATAATAAATATATTTGAATTAGAATAAGAAATAAATTAATAATATTAATTATTTTATAATAAATGTATTTGAATTAGAATAAGAAAATAAAAAACTTCGAAATTATAAAAAATTTAATTTTCATTATTCATATAATTGAAAAAAATAAAAATATTCATATATTTAACATTTCTATTTCTGATGAAATGTATTGTTAAACAAAATAATTTGATAATCTGAAATATCTCGCTTCTTTTTAATAATATTAAAAAGTTTTCAAATAAAAATGCAAAAAAGAATAAGTAATCCAAAGAAAGAAATAATTTGACATTAATTTTCAGGTTTAATTTGTAAAACTTAAGTTATGTATTTATGTCAAATTTTTGTTTAATTATATATCTTTTATACATATTATATATTATCTTTTATACATATATATTTATGTTACAAAAATATTAAATTTTAAATATTTTATATATATAAATATTTTTAAATTATTAATTTATTATTAACAAAAGCTATTAGTTAGGTTTACGAGATTCATCAATTTGAATTTTATAAAACTTATATTAAAGACATGAAATAAATAAATACTATTTCGTATGTTTTTTATTTTTAATTATAAATTTTACAAAATTCAAATTAAAATATTTTTTAAACAAATAATTTTTTATTAAATATATATTAATATTCTTTTAAGGAAAACAACTCAATTAATATATTAAAAAAATATATATTCACATGTGTTTAATGTGATAAATATTTACATGTTTAATAAAACAAAATTGTTTTTTGTATGATTTTTATATATTTTATTTGCAAATACATTATAAGCAATTAATTTTTCCTTGCACAGTTCAATTTTTATTCGAAACATTCTCTTCACTGAAATCAAGTGAGATATTCAAAATGATCAAATTATTTTACTCACTTTGTGTATTTACGCAACTCAAGTTAAAAAACTGTTCATTAGCAAAAAATGTGGGATGACATAAGCCATGTTTAATATTATCCTATAATACGGGTACTTGTAATGAACAAAATAGACTTAAAAAAGAAAAAAAGAGAGAGATAAAACTGCATATAGTTATAAAGTCCGATGAACCTAAAAACAAGCCTTTTTTATCGGAACTTTGCGACTCAAAAAAAGAAATCAGCCATCTGTTTTATATGGATAGTGCGTGGTATGCATAGATTCATATGTAAAAGCAGAGAAGCAAAAAATTAAATTACGTGGAAAAATTTACAAAATTTTAATTTTTTAATTTATTAAATAATTTCTCCTAAACAAAAAGTGATTAATTAGTGATAAATTAAAAAAAAAATTGCTATAATTGCTATAACTTAGAATATAACATATTAATAAGTATAATATTTTATATATTGATATAAATTTAAAATAAATACATATGTATATAAAACTAAATATATAATTTGTTTCTCTATATAAATATTTGTTATATATATATTTTTAAATTTCTAATTTAATGTTTTGTTATAATTATGCTATTTGTTATATTATATTTATTTTATTTTATATTAAATTCTACTAATTATATGTAATGAATATATAGCGTTATACAAAGACTGTTTTCTTTTCTTTAATTTATTGCAATACTTCATGAGAAATATACTCGCAATAATATTTTAATTATAAGAAGGAAATATTTATTAATATTATTTTTAATAAAATTTATATTTGAGGTATAGTTTTCTAAAAAATATATCTTTTTATTCTATATTGAATATCATTTATAATAAAAGGATGAAAATAATATTTAAATTTGTAAGTTAAAATTATATATTTTACAATATTTTGGAAAGAGAATCTTTTTTTCAAATTATGTGAATTCTTTTCAATGAAAATATTAATCGTATAAAAAATTTAAAAAATTTATTGATTATATGATATTACATAATTATATTATATGAATATTTATTATATATATATATATATATATATATAAAATTACATGTAATATTAT
>NW_006264008.1:140592-145028 GCF_000469605.1 Apis dorsata
ATAATACATTTTATACTATAAAATGTTTAATATAGATGAAGATAAAGTAAAATCATTTTTCCATTCTCCATCATATCGCCGTTTGATTCTATTTTATTTTATGTAATGCAATTTCTTACAATTCTATAATTTAATAAATACATTTCAATTACTAATAATTAAAATTAATTAATATAATATTTTTATATATTAATTTTTGTTTTAATTTTTATTGATTAATCTTGCAAAAATATCTCATAATATATTAATATTTTATATTATATTGTAAATTAAATTTATTTCTCTAAGAAATTTAAATACATATTAATGAATATTTAATTAGTAATCAAATTTATTATTTAATTAACACAATAAAATTACTATTAAATAATGAAAATTTTTTTTAGAAAAAGATTTTCGAATTTTCAAAATAATATCTATTTACTTTAAAAATATTCTCGAGAGTGACATTCAACAATTTTATTCTAAAATGTATTTGCACCCTAATAGATCTGGAAAACAATTGCTTAATTTTATATATATTGATCCTAAAATATATAAAAATAACAGTAATAATTAATTAATCAATGCTTGTCTTGTCAATTATTTGTTTATTTATGCAATTATAATTAATTTAATAATTATAATAATTATATAATTTATTTATATTAATTAATTATTGATTATGAAATGTGATTTGGTTTGAATAAATTCTGTTCTATGAATATATATAGAGTAAACGATAAAAAATATTGAAAATTAGATTATAAAATATAATCTATATATAAAAAAATTTTATTGTAATAATTTGAAATAGAGAAAAAAAAATTATTTACATGTTTTATTACTTATTATAAAAAGTTTTAATGATAAGATAATTGATGAAATGCAAATTAATATATTAAAAAAGATAAAAAAGATAAATATTAAAAAAGATAATATATTAAAGATTAAAAGATATAAATTAGATTAAAAGTAACATAAGAACAAAATGATTTAAGAATTCAAAATAGCAAGAAGCAATAAATAAAAAATTATAAAATAATTTTTTTCAAAACCTAACTTTTTTTTATTGAAAATATTTTTAAAGTATATTGTATTATAATTTATATATATTATAAAATGTTGTGAGTTTCTTCATTGTGTAAAATCATTAAAAGATTTAGCGAATGTAATAAGAATAAAAAATAAGCTGTGTAAAGAAAATATTAAAATATTAATATTAATTTATTTCCGTTCTTTGACAATTCTAAATTTTTTATTCATTTTTATATATAGAATAACTATTGATTTATTTATATCTAATCGGGAAATAACTAATTTTAATATTTGAAAACTTTTCAAATCTATTTTATTCACAATGACTCAAACAAAAAAAAATTTATTGTATATTTTTAATTTATTTTTATAAAATCATTTCTGTTTAATTGCACACTTAATTACAAGACATTCTATAACTATATTCTCTAATCCTTAAAAACATTTTATTTGAAACGAACTGAACTGAAATATTTGTTTCACTCTAAATTAAACGAATAAAACATAAACTTTAATAAAAATGTTATTTTCACTGATTTTCAATGATAAAACCAAAATCACTAAAACAATATAAAATTAAAACTCGATTTAAAACAGTAATAAAATCATATAGAAAATTTATAATTCTAAAGAGGATTTATTCTACTAATAAGTTAATGCAACCATTCTTTTCACTTCCGTTTGCCTTCTACATCTCCTATTTCCCGGTTACAGCAGGAGGTTTAATCGTGTACATAGTCGCGATTCCTGCAGCTTTGCTACGTATGTATACTTACTCATCGAAACTTGGCTGGCAAACGACTTTGCGGCTTGGCTAGAGATACTTCGGATAGATCAGGATATCTCTTTCCTCTTTGTATATGTATTCGATCGTTACCTTTACTATTCGACGAGGAAACTTCGCTAACAGCCATACGTGAGTCTTCCTGTTTGTCGAATACGAAGCATGTCTATACGCTAAGAGAAATAGACGACTAGTGTTACTCACTTCTGATGTTTTACTCAATACTTTCAAATCTGAAACGCAACATAGTGATGTTAATTCAATAAGTTTCTCACAATGTGGTGCTCCAATCCTCTCGCATTGCCGCCATGTGTAATAGTTTTGCATAATTTAGAAATGAAGATTTCCTTTCTTCTAGGCCGCAGAAAAGTTTTTGAAAGTGTTGACACAAGTTTTAATAGAAAAGTGACTATTTAATCGAAGTTCAGTGAAGATAAAGTAGTAATCTTGCGATTAGTGAGAAAAGCTATTATAAATGAAAATTGTTTTAAGTGAATTTTACTCTAATGTGATAAAGCGTAAAAGCTATAAATCTTGAAGAATATTAATGTTCGATTTTTTTTATAATGTAACAATATATAATATAATATAACAATGTAATAATATAATAAGAAAATAATTTTCTTTGAGATTTTGAATGCAATATCTTAAAATATTAGAAGAAATATTTTTATGAATACATTTTTATGAATAACAGTTCGCGAGTATTTATTGCTCGCGAAATTTATAAACAACTTGTTCGGAAAAATTCCTCATAGAAATCCTTTTCTTTTATTATCTCTCGTAGATCTCTATTAAGCCTAAACAAAAAATAATATTATCTGAAAAGACTATTGTCGTTTTTGAGAATTTAATCGATACTTATAATTGTATATTTGACACAATTTAGCTGGAGCAGAACTCGATCCCCAGAGTGACACATTTCAAACACGGCTAACTCAACTAACATCATTTTAGTTCGAATTTTTTTCTAATTTGTCAGATGTACTGTACTGACCGCGATGTTATTGGTTATTATTATGCCTCACCAGTTGAAAAACTGAAATCCTCCCAGTTGAATTAAGAAGGAATTTTTTGAGGGCATGAACTTGTAAATATTACTTGTAAATAGAGGTTCAAAATAAACACATCGTACCCTGATCGCTAGATATTAGATAGTTTGTGAACACATCGTGCTCTGATCATCGGATATGATTACTTATCGTTATTTATAAAGAAAGTTTCATTGTGAACACATCATATTCTGACCACCGGATGCGATAGTTAAATAGCTTATAAACACATCATGCTCTGATCGTCAAACACGATTATCTGTTGTAAAATTGTGAAAGAATCAGTTTTCTTATAGACGCGTGTACAGTACGTGTAACCACTTATACGATCCATTCATCTTTAATAAATACTATTTGTTATGACATCTATCGAAGGATATTCTACAAACACTAAGCTATTAGCTTACATTCACCATTATCATTATAATAATATTGTTAACGCGAACAATAACTAAAGAAATAAATTTCAAATAGAGATTTCTTTTACTCATTAAATTTTATAATTAATGTATAATATTAATATATAATATGATTAGCACTTTGAAAATTTTATATATATTATACATTTTTTGTATCTATAAATTTATATTTTTTAAATTTTATATCTTTAAATTTTTTATAAGTACATAATCACAGTCGATATTACAATATATTCAATAAAAACTTCAAAATTCAAAACACATTTTTATTATAAAATGATTTGATACTATTTTAAAATTGACTAAATTTATGTAATGAAATGAATGAGATAACATTCTTTTTAAAATTAACTTTATTAATATATCAAAATATTTAAAATAAAAAAAAAACAAAAAAAATATTTATAATCCTAATATATTATACACAGGATTTGAAATTATTGTATCAAACTTTGTATGTGTATATTTTATGGATATAAAATGAAAAAATTTTTATATAACATTTTTTTTATTTTTATATTTTAAGAGTTATATAAATACGAAAGAAGCAATATTTTAGTTTCTAACATTATTCAATTTTTAAACATTTATTTGTAGAAAATTTTAAAAGGAAAGGTATTCACATAATAAAAAAATGATGAATTGAAGTATTGATTTATTCAAATAAAATAAAATCAAACTATATTTTGTAAGTATTGTATTCTTGTCAATATTTATATTTATCAATTTTTATTTACAAAAATAATATATGTTTTCAAATTAAATAGCGATTATTACTTTATTATTGTATAGTAATAAATAATCTATTATCTATTTATATAACTTTCTTTATTTATTTATAAAATATATTAATAAAAACAAAAAAAAAGTAAAATATATATGCTATATACTGATAATATGTTGATACATCAAGTATGTAGTAAAATTGAATTATTATCAAAAATAAAATAAGAATTTATAATAAATATATTTCGTTAAAATAAATAATAGATATGAATAATTTAATAATACAAATATTTTGTATATTGTTAATTATCTATATTAATCATTTCTTATAATTATTTCAAAATTTATATTCTAAAATTTTGTTATTATTTTTTATTTTTTTTATTTTTGTTACTTTATATATATATATATATAAGTTATATAAGTTATATATATATA
>NW_006264008.1:145547-147308 GCF_000469605.1 Apis dorsata
CTACTTTATAATATATATATAACATATAACAAAAAAAAATACAAAATGTATAACAAAAATTTTAGTATAAAAATTATAAACAATATTTTTATTGATTTAACAATTAATAAATTGTATAATTTCTTAGTTTATGTTTTTTGAATGATAAGATATTAACAAATAAAACTTTTTGTAAAAATTTTTGTAAAAAATTTAATGAGACATAACTAATATTTATTTAATTTCCATGGAAGAATTATTTAATTAATTTTTTTTAAATAAAAAATACGTTAACAATGTATTATCATTATTTATATTAAAAAAAATTCTCAATAAAAAAAGAAGAAGAAAGATTGAATGTAGAAACAAAAAAACGAAATTGATATAAAAAATATAAGTTAAAATTTATTAAGTTAAAATTAAATTATAAGCAATTTAAGTTTACATAAAATAAAATGAGACACAAATAGAATACAATTGTAGTATGACAAAGATAAAAACCTATTATATATTATCTTTAAAACCTATTATAATAATTTCGATTTTATATTATTTATAATGATATTTTATAATGTTTTAATAGCAAAAAATATTTCTTAACTTTACAAATTAAATAAAATATTTTTTTAAATATATAAATAAATTATATATTATTTTATTTTTTTTAATTAATGTATCTTAATTTGTATTTTTTAAATTTTAATTATTTTTTTTTATTTTGAAAATAATCAATATATATATATTTAGTAATAATAAGTATTAATCACAATTTTATTTACACTAAAGATTAATTTTTATTTATATTTAGAATGCTCTAAATTAAAGGATTATTTATACTTGTATTTGTTAAATTAAACGTTGACTTATTAAATCTTACAACATATTTATTTATTTCTGGAACAATATAAATTCTGAAATAATATAATTATTATNATATTATTAATTATATAATATTAATTATATAATATTTAATTATTATAAATTCTAATTATTTATTTATTATTTATATAAGTATAGTAATTATTATTTATCTTAAATTATTTATATGTTTAGAAATTTATGGACATATGTTAGAAAAAGAAAATATAGTTTGATGAGAGTTATATATTATACTTTAAGGTATAACTAAAAAAAAGCAATTAAAAAATATAAAACTATCAAATATTTCAATAACGACTTATATACATATAAGAATAATAGAAAGAGAATTGAGAATTTAAAGTGAAAATCTAAATAAAAAAAAATCTTATTAACCAACAATTAGATTCACAAAATTATAATTACATGGAATTTATAATATCCCATTGTTATTTCATTGTTTAAGTGAGATAAAATTTTATATAAAAATTTTCTCATTTATTACGAGTAAGTCAATCCCCATATGAATTAAAATGAAACTATTCCCAAAGTCTAATACAATAGGAAGCTTACTAAGTATTGAAGGGAAGAGGATCAAAAGTGAAAACCTTTTTAATGAATTATTAATTTTGATTTAGATAGTAGAATTTGCGCATAATTGTAGAACTTAAATTTGAAAAAAACAATTTTTTTTAATAAATTAATGTTTATTTCAATAAATAAATTTTGATAATTTTTACTTAATATATAAAAAATTGTAATTAAAAATTATTAAATGAAAATAATATATATTCATTATTTGAAATAATAATAGTATAAAGAAAAGAAAATTTGAAATTTAAAATATACATATTAAGAAAAAAAGTGAGGTTTTTCAAATTAGAAAATTTAAAGAATCACAAACAAAGAAATTTAATTAGTTAA
>NW_006264008.1:147348-153133 GCF_000469605.1 Apis dorsata
AAAAATAATAAAATAATATTATAAAATATAAATAAAAATATAATAAAAAAACAAAAGTACTATCTAATTACATGAATGATATGTTTTAAATGGATTTTAAAGAATATATACATAAATATAATTTTAAAGAATAGTAAAATATTATTCTAAAATAAATTTAAAATTTAAAAGCTTAAAACTTTAAAAGAAAAAACGATAAAATAATTATAATAAAACTATTACAACTTGTTTAAACTATTTTTTCTTTTTGCTAATAAATAAAAATTAAAAAATTTATATAATAATAAATTTAGATAAACTTATAAAAATAATATGATTTTATATAAATATTTACATCAAATATATTAAGCATAATTATAAATATTAAATATGCACTAATGTATAGTAAATATAATTATAAGTATTTACATAGTTCATATTTATTTTTATTCATAAAATATTTAGAAAAAATTTTAACTCTATATTTATATCCATAATCATATAACATTTTTTTATCATTGATATTATTCAAAAACAACTGAACACAAAACATTTACATTTAATCAAATGATATACATATATTTGCTTTAAACATTTAAAGACCATATAGTGAAATAACGCTACTTTTACATACATTTATTATTTATTATTTACGAAAAAATCAAGAAGAATATAAGTAAAAAAAACTAAAAAATTTTTTAGAATGAAAATCTTTTTTTTAAACTAAAAAATTTAGATATATATGTATTAATTTTAATTCATGTTTTTCTAATTTACCAACCTAGATTTTATACAAAGCAACATGCAAAACAGACAATTGCAAGATTCACCATGTCGCCCATCATTCATCATTATCCGCGCTTCGAGAGATCCAAACCTCGTCGCATGGTCAGCAATTGGCCGGTTACCGACTCAGGATCGATGATATTTAAAGTAGCACGAAAAAGGAGGAAGCCATGCAAAATATATACAAGGGGCCTCGATTCTTATCGAGAAAGGGTTGTGCCCCCACGCGCGCAGTCGACGTGGTGCGGCGTCGGCCCTGCAACCGAAGAATAAAAACGCGATATGATCTCGTTCCGGCCAGCAGATCGCTCCACAGAGCCCCGTTCCTTTCTCGTAATTACGAAATTGCCTCTTTGAAAGATCCGCTCTGCGCTCCATTCTCTCTATTTTCTTTTTCATCAGCGTCGTTACCCGTCGTTTCTCGCTATCCTTCTCCAATCCCCTTCGGCTATCCTCTTGCTCTCTTTTTCATCTCTTCTTCCTTTTTTCTCGACGTCATCGGCAACGCATTATCCCATCCTCCCCTTTCGATTACCTTTCCCCTCTCTTTAGATATTTAGTTTCTTCTTCTTTGTTTTTATAGGACGAATCAAATATAAATGTCCATATTTAGAAAAATAAATCTAAATAGTAAAATAAATATCAGATGATTACTAAATACTATCTATTTTTTGAATTATAAATTATTAAAAGAATTTGTTGCATTATTACATGTCCATGTTTTAATATTTTATATTTACTTGATATAATCAAATATTTTTCTAATAGTTGTAAATTCATTTTGTATTTTTTTTTTTTTATAAATATATATATTGTTCACTTATACTGTATGCATAATAAATTTTAATCTCTTCGATAATTGGCAATTATTAGTCATATAATATATTTTCATGACCATAAATATAGTGCAAAATAATTTCATTTTAATATGTATTTTATAAATAATAATACCTTACGAGTCATTTTATTTCTAATAAATTCCAAAACATAAAAATTTTATTTGTCATAAGATTGCAATGGCAAAATTTTTTTCAATCATTTATAAGCATTCATAAAAAATTAAGATATATAAAAAATTTATTAGACTTTTTTTTATTTGCATTTTAATAAAATATATAGATTTATCTTCTAAAATATTGATTTGCATTTGTGAATCACCCAATATATTGTCCTCCTTTTTCCTCTCGACTCATCACTATAATACCAAAGATTCTTTCTCTCTTTTCATGCCCTTCTCGTTTCTTCTCAAGCGTTTTTTCTCGTCGGTCTATCGCAGTCTCTCTTCAACTATCGTCGATCCTGTATACAATTGATCTCTCGATCTCTCTCTAGGGGTACTGCGGTGGGTAATTTTAACGCCTGATCAGCCTTGCCGAACGACTTCATCCAGCGGAACAGCAGATCCGTATCCAGAGATTCGATCCCGTCAATTCATGATCGTTTATCCCCTGTTTGCCGATTAAAGAAGCTGTCGACCATTCAAAGCAATTCCAATCCTTCGTGGTACTCGAATCGTGCCACCGTTTCGAACGAGGGTACGAATCCCTTGGGAGCTTTCGAATGCGTCATACACGAATCTTCAATAGCTGTGTTTGAATTTGTGGAAATAACGATATGATAAATAAAAATTCGCATCTTTTTTTTTGTTTAATTTTTTATATATTTATTAAAATATATATAATTATTTAATTATTTAAACTATGTTATTAATTAAAATGTATTTTTAAGAAGTAAGTAAATAAAATAATGGAATTTGAATCATTATATTATATTATATTAGAGAATTCTGAATATATATGTTTTATTTTGCATACTTTATATATTAGGATATTTTTGTATGTGACTTTATATATGAATATTAGGATAATATTAGGATGAAATAGAAAGACAATTTTTTTCATTATTTATAATATTTATTAGCAAATAAAAATTATTTTTCTTATTATTTAATTTAACGTAATATTTAATTTATAAAATTCGAATTTAAATAATAAATTATAATTTATAATATTATAAATTATTTCAGTAAAATAATATAATTTATTAAAATAGTAAATTATATTTAAAATACACAATAAATTTTGTTTCTAAAATAATAATAAAATTTAAAAAATAAAAATCAGAGATGATTTTAAATATTCAAACGAGATACTCTATATGTATTAAAAATAAAAACATTATTATAATATTAAAAATTAATAAAATTAATATTGAAAATCAAAGAGATTTTCTTATTATTGTATGTGATTGATTTTGATTCATATACACAGTAGTACATAATAATAATAAATAATTTTATTATTATTTATTCTTATTATTATATATTTCTAACATCATGTAATTTAAAAACTTTGCTTCTTTTTTTAACATATTAATTTTTTAAACAAATAATAAAAAAAATTTTTTAACATATAAATAATTTTCATTAGATAAAAAAATCAATTTATAATTTACAATTTTTCAATATTATACATACCTAATTTGCGCATATTTTTTAAATTTGGATATATTTTATTCGCATAAATATTCATAGTGTAAGCATTCAGTATAACTTGTGGTCAGTGTCTTTCAATTCTTCTAATTTCAATGAATGAGTTATGATTCTACAAATAACATTAAATATTTATTCAATTTTTTTTAGACTATTATCTAAATTTGTACATGTAACTATATAATTTTGAAATATTATAATGGATCAATCTTTTGTACTATTGCTTTAGTTGTACTTGTTTTGTTATCATTATTATTGTAAATTAATACATTTTTATATAGTAAATATATTTTGTTTTCTGAATAAATAAATAAAAAATTAAATGACTTCTGGATAAATAAATAAAAAACTAAATGAGAAATTCAAATATATTTTATAATTATATACAGAATAAATTCAAATTTCTTCTTAAATAATATTTCTTCTTACATAATATTAATGATATCAACAATAAATATTTCAAATGCTGAAAAAATATTTCAAGATTGAACTTAAAATATGATTTCATATTATCAATTTTTTTATAAATAGATAGATATAGAATATTTATATATCTATCAAGATTAAATTTATTTTTTGAATAAAATTAAACATATCATTAATAATAATAAAAGAAATAAAATTTAAAAGTTAAAATATACAATGAATGTAATGAAATGTAATGAAATATTTGAATTTTATTCAAATTTTATTCAAATATAAATAAATATTCAAATATAAATAAATAATTGATTTTAAGCAGATAAAATAAATAATAGTTCTAATGAAAACATGTCATTCATTTAGTTTTTACGCAGATAAAATAAATAATAACTCTAATGAAAATGTCATTCAGTTGGCTTTAATTTAACCTTGAATACAATAAAATTCCATGTCTAATTAACGAGATTTATATTTTAATAAAAAAAAAATATAACGAAGAAAAAGGAAATTGCGATACATATAAACTGTGAAAATTTATCTTCACATATCTAGCTTATAACATGAAAACCAGAGGAGAATACAGGACAAGGAAGTTGTTCGATACGATCTTTATGAACGAAACCTAATTACCGGACGCATACATCAAATTAAGGAAGAGAGGAAAAGCATTAAGTTAGAGAAATTACGAAAATACTAAAACATCGTTCTTATATAAATATCTAATTATACGATGATAACGCAGATAAAGATAAATTAGCAATAGTACTTTTGCAATAATTAAGCATCTGACTTCAATCTTCAATATACTTATTATTATTATTTATTTAAAAAAGCAATTTAGTATTTAACTATGAAAGATCTGTATGGTGTGATAAGTATCATAAAAACATCGTAAATTATATGAAAATATATCTTTAGCGAGTTAAAAAGTTATTTTGTAAGAAGAGAAGCAAGAAATACAATGTATTTTTAAATTATTTCTCGTACACTTCATCATCATTATAGCAAATAGCACATTGAATATGATATTATAATAATGATATGTACGGTTAATCGCCTTCTTTAAAGATAAATTTCTTTGAATATTGCATTTTGAAAAATAGGATAATGCAATATGCAATTGATATATTTATTTTTATTAGAAATTTTATTTATATTTAATAATGTACTTTTAATTGAAGTAAAATAATAGTATTGATTCGAAGAATTTTTACATGAATCATTATAATTTATATATTGATAAATTTCATAATATGTATATATATAAATTACATTGATAACAATGTTTTACAAATTAATTAATATATAAAGAATATATATATATATATTTCTAATATACAAATTGAATGAAAATTAAATATAAATTTTTGAAAGATTTATTAATTTTTACTTTCTTTACCTTTCATTTTTCATACAGATTTTTTTATTAAAATTAATAGTAAATTAATATTTTAATAATATTATACATAAATTTATATAATAATAGTAATAATAATGTAGATAATTAATAACATATAAATATTTTTTAATATCATTATATTTTTAAAATAGATAAATATATTCTTTCCGATGAATACTCTTTAATGTGATAGAATATTACTATTTGAGAATTAATTTTAAGTATAGTATAAGTATTATATTTTATAAAACTATTTCATTAAATAACTTTATTATTTAAGTATTATTTCATATAAATAAATAAATTATATCTATAATTTTATAACGTTGTAAATCGCATTTTTATCGTTTGCTTTTTTATAATAGATAGATATATTTCTTCAATTGTTCTTTTTTTTACCTATTATTTATTAATCATTATTCTAACAAAAAAATTTATTAATAATTTTTAATAATAATTTATTAAAAATTTAATAATAATTTAAATATTTCATAATAAAATAGATATAATTATATATTAAAATTTAATATATATGTACATATAAAATAATTTATAATGATTTATTTTAAACTTTCGATTTTATTAACAAAGTTTCCATTAACTAATAACAGAATTAATAATATTTTAAATTAATAGTTTTATAATTTATATAATATAATTTATATAAAATATAATAATTTTGAATAACTATTTTTTCTATAAATAAA
>NW_006264008.1:153163-163067 GCF_000469605.1 Apis dorsata
TAAATGAATTTATAAAATTATAAATTTTATAACTTCAACTTATATATTTTTCTTCTATAAAAATACATAAAACAAATAAATACATAATACATAAAATAATATATATACATAAAATAAGAAATACATAAAACAGTAAATATTCACTATAATTCTTTCTTTCATCATTTAAAAAAGAACGAATCAATTTTACATAAATTCAGTACTCGAATTCATCAATCCATTTATCCATCTTCCATTCAAATTTCTCAGTGCGAGAACATAATCAATCTTCTCAATTTCAGTATATATTACCAGCAAACCAAGCGTTTTTTCCGTCGCTTCAGAAACACTAATTAAAATCCACACACATCGATCCGAAACCAATCACAAGAGGATTGTACTTTTCTCTACCGATTCTCATCGAGAGATCTCATCGAGATCTTGTTGACGATTAAAGTTATGCTTTTAATTATCCGAAATCTAATAAACTTAAACGCGGTTTCTCCGGATCACAAAGGAAGAAGAGCATAATCGATTGAGGTAAAATTTTTGCCATACATCGACGGATATACCGTACATTGGCTTATTATTATTAAATGGCTTATTAAGCCGTGGCTGGCTTATTAACCAAAAAAACCAAACAAATTAAATAAGTGTCTTAGTCGTAAAGATGAATCCACCTCGTTGTGTGAAATTTTCTCTTTATACCTGTTTCGAAGATGACTCTTCCTGTTGCTTACATGGGTTACACTGCCTGAGCATATCCTTTTTCTCTTTCCAGTTTTCATCATCTCTTTTTTTTTTTTATCATACCGTGTCCTCATGGTCTCGAGTTCGAGATTATCCCACGCCCGCAATAATTCGACTAATTTCGCCGCTAGGTGGTTCCCAAGTAGCGAACAACTGGAGAAGCCAGCAAAGATGAACGAGATTCATCCGTTTCGTAACGTATCAGAGCGACTGGCAAAGTTAATGTCTTTTACGGTTCGTTTTTTCTGTCTGCTGAAAAGGGACGAAGAGGAACGATGGACTACTACCTTTTTGCCTCGACGAGTTAACTGCTATCTGAATCGCTATGATCATTGATCGTTCCACTCTTTTTTATTATTTTTCTTTTATTCTTTGGTTATTTTGTTTTGAAAAGATCATATCATGAAACGTGACAACAAATTTTGATTAAATCGTCGTTTTATTGGATTTTGATTCGCACGTTTGAAACTGGCTAGCAAAAGATTAGTCGATTCAAAGCGATTTTCCTATTGTGCGTGTTTAAAGTCGCATTAAGAGCTATGCTATACATACTGCTGATCAATATCCGAGTATTATCATATAGATATTAAAGTTTTATCGGTCTTATGTAATGAATTTATAATAAGTATTTTCGTTTATCTTTTACGTTATTCGTGTTGTTCATCTAATATTATGAATTTTTCTCATCTTATTTTTTAAATAAATATAACTTTTTCATAAAGAATTATTATTGAATATTTTGTTATAATCCAAGATTCTAATTTCATAATTTTTCAATAAAATTTCATGTTTCTTATAAGTTTATTTATTTATCATTTTCATTTATTATTATTAGTATTATGATTATTCTTCATCATTTATTTTTTCATCATTTATTCTTCATTATTTATTTATTCCTCATCATTTATAATATTATTTAAATTTATTTCTATAAAGATTTTGATGTTTATGATTTCAATTGTTATCAATAAAATAAATTGCACTTTTAAAATTTTTAATTTTAAAATTTCTTTCTCTTCAATTCTTATTTTATATTTTTTATTTTTATACTCTCTATCATTAGTATTGCAAAAATATAATGCAAAATTTTTTATCAATTTTATATAATAAAATTAGAACAAGTATTTTTACATATTTTTATTTATTTTTATATATGTATATGTATATATTTTTTACCCATTCTATGAATTTTGATTCTCTCAATTATTTTTTATTTATTAATATCTCTTGCAAAGAATTATTTTATTTATTTTAGATAAAATTTACAAATGCTTAATTATTTAAGAAATTATTATTATTATTTAATTATCTATAAATATAAATAAAAATATATTTAAATAAATAGAAAAATGTATAAAATATGATTCCGTATGTATAATACGGAATGTAATATACGTATGTATAATTGTTAAATATATATATTTTATTCAAATTATCTGATTGATTATTGAAGAATCATCGCAATATATAATCTATTTTATTTCATTTATAATAAATCTTCTTTTATAAAATTATGAATAATTCTATCTAGTATACAATGTATAATTACTAAATATTAAATATATATATTAAATGTTATTAGTACAACATAATTTATAATTATATATTATTATAATTATAACAAATATTAAAATTTTCGTGCAAATTTTTTTAACTTTATTTTTTCAACATATTTTTCAAAGTTATATATAAATATAAAAAAAAGAAAAAAATACAAAAAGTATTGTCATTTTATTTTATGTAATATATTTTATTTATTTCTCAATTAAAATAAAATTCAAAATAAATATACGAATAAATATACGAATTTATACGAATAATGTATATTGGAAAATTTTCCAATCGATAGAATATTTAATAAAAACAAAGAAATCTCATCAGAAAATATTTTTAAAACATTTTAAATTAACAAAAAAAATCTTTGTGCAAAAATATTATTGAAATTAAAATTATGTTCTGAAGAATATGAAAAATTATTTGATATTATATTATGAATTATATAATGTTTGAATATGTAAAATAGATATAATTTGATATATAAAATTAAAAGTATCTTTTGAATATATAAAATATATTTATGAATCAATTTATGAAATATCTTATTATTTAGAATATTAGATATTATTTTAGATTTATTAATATTAGATTTTATTTTTTTGAAAGTTATATTTGTATATTATATATGAAATATATAATGAAATATTTAAACGATGCTTTTAAAATAACAAGAATAGAAAAGGATTATTCGTATAATTAGGTAACATTAATCTTGATGCTAATTAGCCATTTAAATACGAATCTATTAACCTCTTTAAATTTGGATAATTAAAAAAATATTATAACATATATGCGAACAGAATATATATATGAAAGTTTTTCTTGCTCTAACTTTAGATATGTTATAAATAAATAGAATATTTTATAAATTTAAATTTTGTAGAAAATTATTAAATAATAATAACAAAATCATTATTAAAATCATTTTTGAATATTTTATTCTTTGTCATTTTTAAAATTATACAATATAATTTATATTTTATACTAATTTTCATATTAAAATATGAAAAATATACAAAAAGATAAATATGCAAATAACAAATATGTGAATTTACATGTAAATAGAAAAAATATAATTTTCTGTTTTCTGAAATTCCAACAATAATTTCGATCATTATATAATTTTTTTATTTAAATGAATATTTTTGCTATATTTATTGTCTTTTCAAATTATATGTGATAATTGCTAAAAAAATTTTAAATTCAAATTTATATAAATTCTTCAAAAATTTAAATATTTATTAGAATTCTCAATAGTTTTTCTTTATAATTTCATCTAATTTATATTAATAGTGATATCGAAAATTTAAATATTAATCATAAATAAATTGATTTCATACATTAAATATTACTTTAGTGTTACTTTTTAAATTTTAGATTAATTTTTTAAATTATAGATACACAATATAAAATTAATATTTAATTTTTCAATTTGACTTTTATAAAGTTGAATTAATTTTATATATTTTGCATCTAAAGAATATAATTTCAATTTCAATATAATTATTGAGAATAAACTATAATTGATAACAAAATGAGGACGTTTTTATCTATTATCGAATTTTTAAAAATAATAATTCCAAGTAAATTGATCACATATCTTTCTCACAAAAATAGAATCAAGTATTTACGATATTTTGTAATATTTTATAAAATATACTTTACTTGATCACTTGTTCTAAATATAATACTAAAAAAATTTAACATGACTTGCTGGATTCATTAAACAAAATAGAATCTTGTAAGAAAATGCTAAATTATCTAAAAGAAATTGGATTATATCATTTGCTAAATAAGTTTTATCATTAATAATCTTACAAACTAAATATGATCTAAAACAATCAATAAAAAAATTTTTTTAATCATTTTGATCAAATTTTTTATAACTAATTCAACCATCAAATCAAATATTATATTTTTAAATACTCTCCTTGAATATTTTCTTTTTACGTTTCAAATGATCCCCTTTCCTTCCTTCCCTTCAAGAACATCCCATCAATCCCATCCACTAAAATGCGAGCGAGAAAATGAACCAAAATGCATAAAGCAAGTCTGTCAAGCCTATTATCGAATTATCGTTTCGTTCGCCATAACTATACTGTTTGCTAACTATGCGGATGGTTAGTCGAGCCGGAAGGACGCGAAGAGAAGAAAAGGAAGTAGTAGTCGCGTGGATAGCCACCGTGGAACCCGATACACCGCGATCAATACTTCCACTGACCGATTAAAGCTGACGATGACGAAGGGCGACCGAGGAACGATACCGACAGGGGACAGTCATGCCGACAGCGTAACATGGCTTCCAGTGTCGAATATCTCGGGAGGGTTTGCGACAGTTCGATCGACGCTTTCTCATGGGAAATGTTTCACGACTAGTTTCTGTCCTTGGCTAATCCTGTCTACCTACGACCGTCTATTTATGTGTCTATTCTGTTGGATATATGAGAATTGCTTATTTATGGCAAGTGTCGTGTGGAATTTTGAGGAGTGTACGTAGAAAAGGAATAAGATGATTCAAAATAGTCAGAACTCTGACTAGAAGTATATTAGAATCGTCCATTGTTCCTATTTCAGTTATCTAAATATGTCATGAATCATTTATTCGATAGAATGCAAATTTTTATATGTATAAAGAAAATATAAAAGGAGATTTTCATATCCCGGTTGATAAAAGATACAAGAAACAAAATATTAATAATAAAAATATAGAAAAATATTAATAAGATTCGTTTAAAACTCAAGAAAACTTAAATAATTGAAAAATTTTTAAATTTTTATTTTTATTTTATTGAAAAACAGCTTGTTTCAAAAATATCATATCATATAATATCAAATTTCCTATTTAAAATATACAGGATATTTTTTATTTTTATTCTTAATTTATACATAAAGTATTTAAGTTTTTTCATCAAATTTCGAGATTGTTTGAAATTTTTTTATTTTTAAAGTTCTTTTATTTTTCAATTCAATTATAGTAACACAATTATAAGAATTCTAAATTCAATTATGAATTGAAACTCTGTTCCTCACTCTCTTTTTTATATAAAACTAAGCGAAATATTCAATATATCATAATACATAGATATACAATATATCATAATATACGTAGATATACAAATAAAATATTTGTTTCATTAGATTTAGAATGTTAATGTTACTGTTAACATCGTTAACATTTTTATTATTGTTTATCGCGGGAAATGATTATTTTATATAAGATGAGTAAAGAAAATGAAGAAACAGTGTTTCGTGCGCATTAAGGAAGAAGAAACGATGCAAATCTCGAATGTTACCAAATTAACAAACACTTTGCAAAAGTAATACGCATACCATATAATTGGTGCGAAATCGTTTGAAACAATTATTATCTTTAATTAAAATGTAAAACAGCCAATATTTGGTCTTGTGTGTATCCATATCATCTGTTAGTGAATTCTTTCTTTTATTATTCTTTTCTTCACACATCTGCTCATTACCATTGATAATAATTTCAGGATGATCGATTTTTATGATTCGTTTATTCTTTTCATTATGTCTGTCCGCATTTAAATATGCAATGTACTTAACATGTAATAATGTGAAAGGATTGCATCGTTTCTATCTTTGTGAAAGGAATAAATAAGTACAATCTGAATTTTAATCTTCTTTTCTTATAGTATGTGTTTATTTATGTGATATTATCTTATTGGACTATTAGGAATGCAAAAAAGAAAAAAGAATTTTATCGTCTAGATTCTTTAATAAAAATATATAGATTTAAAATGATGTAAAAAAACTTATATTTTTATACAAATAAAAATAATGGAACTTATATTTGTATTTTAAATAAGAATTATAAAAAATTTAGATAAAATTTGCATTTTCTGTAAAAGTTTTATTCAATTCATGCAATATATATGATAAATTAAAAATAATCCACTTTAAAAGCTAATTAATAATAATTAAATTTTAAAGTTAATTTATTATTATATATAATGGAATAAAACTCACAGTGGGGCATTTATAAGATATTGATATCTAATGATACGTTATTAAATAATTATAAAAATATAGAAAAACACACATAGTATAAATATGTTCGAGATAAAATAAAAAATTGAAATAATAAATGTAATTACTCTAAAAAAGAATAATTAAGATACGATTTGTGCATATTTAATATTTGCAATTATTTTCTTTCAAAGAAAATATTTATAATAGTTAATCATTATATGAATGAGATATCTTATTTTTATTAATAAAATTAACAATATTACAGTTTTTTATAAATTTATAACCAGATTATAATCAGATTTAAACATTATCTAAATATATTATCATTAAAATAATGTATTATTTTATTTGGCTAGTTTTTTAAAATAATTGTATTAATTTCTTCAAAAAAATGAATTTTCTTTAAATTATTTTATTTTAATTCTCAAATGAGACATTTTATTTTTTTTTATTTTATTAATTATTTATTCAAAGAATTTCTTAAACATTATCTAATTTTATTATATCAACTGCATTAAAAATATAAACTTAAAAATATATAATGTCTTACGCAAAACAACATTATTAAGAAAAGAATAAAAAATATTCATGTATCAAACAACCATTTCTACAGATTAAAAAAAATATAAAAGTTGATATAAAAATATCGGTTGAAATTTATTTATTATCCATAAAAGAGAAACTCTATATTGATTTTGAAATATAGAGGAGGACAAAATTTTGAACAACTTTTTCCTTAATATATAACCATATTTATATATATATATATTATATATAACCACAAAGAGTGGAGTGCTTATCGAAAAAAATTATTATTATTATATTGAATTTTACCTATATGTGTGTAAGTTCGAATGTGTTATCATTATGCGCATATGCATCAATATATGAGTGCTTATCTATTATTTCTATAAGCATTTCGGTGACTGAAAAATGTATAACAAGTGAATTAAAATTACAATTTATTTAAAATTAGTAAATATCTATTCATAACGAGTTTGGTAATTTTTTGAATCTTTCAAATTCGCAAAATATGGAAATAAATATAAAATAACTTTTGGGCGGCTATACTATAATTATAAAATTATTAATATTATAGTATAATTAAAATTATATTATAATAGCAATAAATAAATTATTGTAATTTCAGTTATTCAATTGTTTTATATTTTATTTTCTATATATTTCATGGATCACCTATAGATAAATAATCAGTTATAGATAAATATAAAGTGCGATGATATTAATTTACCCTTCATATTAGTTGCCGATAATTTATATAAATAAACCGATATGTTTACGATAAATAATTGATAATTTGTTCATATATATAATTCAATACTAAATATAACGTAATTATAATACTAAAAATTTTTTGCGAAAAAATAGATCGGTTATTATATGTAAAAGAAAAAGTTACTTAAAATAATCTCTTTACAACATATTTCAAGTTTATTAAAAGGGAACTAATTTGTAAATTCATTTAAGTTTGAATTCAAAGAAATGTGAAAATAAGTTTCATATATTATACAAAAACTTGATCAATATTTTTCTATATTCTTATTAATATCACGTATTATTAATAAATGCCTTGTTAAAATATATTAACAATATAATTCGATCATCGCAAAACATTTATATCGTTCATGTTGAATTATTATCATTAACTACAGTCTTACTCTACATTAAATACAGTCTTATTAAAATATATGTAATAAACATATCAGTGTTAATCTTTTTTATACATTAATTTATTAACAAATAGAATCAATAATCATTATATTACCAATCAGCAATCATAATAATAGACTATCTGTGCCATAATTTTTCACATTTTTACACATTAAATAAAATAAGTGAAACTTCATTCATTTATTATTATTCAAATCCAATATTATAAATTCTTGCTTCTAAAATTTACAATTAATTTTTCTAATAATATAGTTGGTTATTAAGAAGATTAATTAATAAGAAGATAATATTTTATATTAAGATTCTTAGATAATAATTTGATTTAAATAATAATTTATTTTAAGATTATATTAAGATTCTTAATTATTAAAATTTTGAGTATTCATATACTTGAAAATTTAGATTCAGATGCTTATATGTATATACAGGTTTTAATTAGATCTTAAATATCTATATGTTTGAGTTTATATTTTTTATTTTGAATTTGATGCATAATAGTATAAATGTTAAAAGATCATGTTTATCATCGAACATTGTTTTTTTATATCAAAATAAATTTTTTATTCTACTACATGCTGATGAATAATATAGGTATTAATGTCAAAAGTTCAAATGTATAAATTCTCTTTAGTGAAAATATGTTATGAATAATAATATATATGAATAACATATATGAATAATAAATATGAATAAACATTGTTTTTTTTATACTTAACTTTAGTTCACAAAGATAAAAAGTATTTCATAATCAAATTGAACTTTAAAAAAACATTGAAAAATATTGATTTCAATAATTGCATTCTTTTATATAATATTGCATATTTTATATTTAAAGTATAAACTTTTATTCATATCTCTGATATAAAAGGAAAAATATATAACATTTTTCACATTTTTTTCTTAATCATTTTATTTATTCATATTTATAAAAAATTTAATCAAAATTCAGATAAACAATATATATTTTAAGAGAATAAATTTAAATAATACTTGAACATTCAATTTTGAATATAGATTCAAATTTTAATCTAAATTCAAGTTATTTTAAATATTTCGAATACTTGAATATTCACATAATAAAAATCAATCACAAAAATCTATATAGGAAAATTCAACTAATAAATTGTGTCAAAATCAACAATAATATTGTTTTATATGAGAATTTGAATATTGAAATCATAATGGATTATATAAAGACTATGAGAGATAATGGAATATCATTTCAAAAGCATGAAATCATTTAAAATATCATTATTTGCATTATTTTTATTTCTTAAATATAATTTTATACGAAATAGAAAAAAGCAAAAATTTAAATTATAAAACATTCAAACTAGTCTTTTATTATCTTTTTATATAAAAAATATTTTTAAATATATAAAATATAAAAAAATGATAAGAGATATTGTATTGAAAAATAAATTATTTTATATATAATCCATTATGATTTATATACATACAAATTTTCATTAAAATCAGATTTTTCAAGACAATAATATTAGTATTATAAGATAATAAATTTAATTAATAATAATAATAAATAATAATTTTCTTATAAGATAATGTAACATATAGCATATAACATATAATAATATATATAATAACATATAACATATAATAATCTGTAATGTGTAACTAATTATTGTATTATAATCATGATATTATATTATAATCGTGTTCTTAAATAGACAATAACCTTTATCTAATCTTTTTTATTACAAAAATTCATTTCTAATTATTCTCAATTTTTTTTATTTTTCATCGCGAAATCATTGTAGATTTCTAAATCATTTAATAAAACATTCAATTTTTAATATCAAAAATAAACAAAACCAAAAAGAAATCCATTATTAAAAAAAAATATCTATATAGGATTCAAGGAAAATAAACGTCGCCGATCATATATTGGGACACGTTTCCATAGCTCGCGAAT
>NW_006264008.1:163386-165472 GCF_000469605.1 Apis dorsata
TAATCGATCTCATATGACCGACTATCTTATAGTTGGCCCGACTTGTATACCGGTGCGAAGAAAACAAGACTGACGGGACAGACGGGTGATTATTTTGCGAAGATCGCTCAGTCATCGCAGAAGGCGGCACCTCTGATCTGCCTCCGGTTCGGGGGCTTCCCATAATCACCTACGATCCTCTCTCGCGCCAGGAGCGATCCTACCACCATGAAAACAGAGAGAAAGAATGCCAGTTCTCCTTCGACAAGGATCGAAGAAAAGAGTGAGAGGAGGAGAGCGTTGGATGGAATCCGCGGCCTCCGTCGTGCTCTGGCAAGGTCGCAAATTCTTTTGCTCGTTCTTTCACATCGTTCACAATCTACCCGTCCGTGTTTTCCTTCCTCCTCGTCGCTTTGTTATACACCGTGGCCAAAATTCGCAATATGAATGACGTCAAAAAAATAGCGCGGTTTACAGTAAGAGGGAAATGAAAGATAAAAAAATTGCATTGAAGAGAAAATTTAAGAAATATGCGAATTTAATATAAATCAATTGTAATAAATCAATTAAAGCTAACATGTGCTTTTGATTAATTCATCAATTGGATACGAATAGATGATTAATAGGAATTGAATTATGATGTGATTATTTTATAATAATGAAAAAAATTTGTTATTAAATTCTCAGATTTAGTCTACTAAATATAACTTCTGTAAAATTAATTTTTGAAATGCAAGAAGAGCTTTGAAATTTGAATTTATTTATATGAATTTTTCATTCTTATTTTTACTATATGTATTATCATAATAATCATAATATTATCTTTCTTAAGATAATTCTTCTAGAAATAAATAATTTATTATTATAAAATGAATAGTATAATATATAATAATACACATAAATGAGCAATTAAAAATATTTGCAAAATGATAATTTTTTTTTATTTATTTTAAATTTATTTATTTTTAATCCGAATTTTTTCATCTAAAATTATTTCTATATATTAAGAAGTATTATTCAAAAAAAGATTATACAGTATATGAAAACATACAAAATTTATTGATAAAATTCAGATTTTTAACACTTAAATATTACTATATATATTATTACTATATATATATATATTACTGTATACTATATATTATTATGTAAAAAATAACTTTTGTTATTAAAAGAGATAAATAACACAAAAAAATTTATTCCGTCTTATTAATTAATAAGATGATATTCTAAATGTGAAAATAAATAAGAAATATAAAATAAAATTCTTGTTTAATTTTTTTTTTTTTAAAAATCAAAATTGAAAATGAATATACATGTATCTAATTAACTGTTAACTCATAACTCATATCTAATTTTTTGACTATTAATTATTTTTTAAATTATTCAATTGTATGTTTCCAAAAATTAACCATATTTGTATTGTATGTGTTAAATACATTCTTTATATTTGAATTTCGTAAAAATAATGTTTCAAAATTTTTCTTAAGATATATAATTTTTTTGAATTTCAATTTCTATCATGAATTTTGGCCCACAGTGTATAAGGAAGATTCTTCGCCGTTCTTGTCATGCCATCGACTTTATTGGGGCATCACGTCGTCTATGCTTGGAATTTATTGCTATAATTGAATGGGAAAATTTTTTTTCTGTGCAACACAATGCTTGTTGTTTGCGTCTTTTATTAGGATGATAATTAGTATTATAGGAATACATAATAACGACACGTGAGAAATTCTGTTGGTTTGGCGAATTTTTTAAATCGTGTTGAAAAATGTTTAACATTATTAATACTAATGTTTTATACTAATTGATTTATAAATAATATATTAAGAATATAATATTATTCGAATTTATTAATTTTATCGAAAATAAATTTATTAAAACTAATCATGAATTTTGAACATTTAGAAGTGCTTTTTTTTTATTTAAAATTTTTTTATTAAAAATTTATTAAATTTAAAAATTTTTTATAATTATATTTTTCATAATTCACAATTATTTCAAAATATTGTTCATATAATATATAATAATAAAAGTTGAATTGTTTAATATCTATTAAATCTTATTATTTACAAAGTTCAAAATAAGCTATTAATAGCTATCA
>NW_006264008.1:165645-171828 GCF_000469605.1 Apis dorsata
TATTTAAAAATTATTAATTAATTATTTTTATATAAACAATATCTATATTTAAAAATTATTTAATTTCTAATTATTTCGTAACGTATTTAAATTATATATTTTATTCTTCTTGATTCATTTTTTGAAAAATTATTCATCATTTTTTAAAAAAAATTCTCAATTCGAATAATTGATGTGATATTTTATTATAATAAATTTTTATTTTATAATAATTGTTTGTTTCAATATATTAATCTAATAATTAAAATGATCTTGATTGAAGAATTTGTAAATTTTTTGCTTAATTAAATGTATAAGAATTAGAAATTACGAAATGTTTAGATGATAAAAAGAGGAATAGATTACATGTCTGCATCAATGCCATTTGATCTTGTCCTTTTTTCTTCATTTTTTTCTTAATTCTAAATTCTAACTTCTTATTATTCCTTTACATTTGCAGTTATTTCTTTTTCATCTTCGATATGCTAACGTTCATCTAGATGTTTTTTCTGCTTGAAATCTCGTTCCACTGTTTTATTAGAAGAGTACCTTTTCTTCCTCCTTATTATTTTATTTTGGTTGCTTTTAGCTGTGTCATTTGAAAGAAATCGTGAACCGGGATGAAAATGATGGATGTCGTGTGCGGCTTCTCTTTAAGATTTTTTAGTTTCTGCTTTGAGACCTTTTCTGGAACTGCAATTCCATTTCTTAATAAATCGTTCCCTAAAATAACTTCGAACAGTTCAAATAATATTATTTAATTATTTTTATATTGTTATTTTATTTATTTATTTTTCATTTATTTAATAATTTTATTATATTTAATTTTATTTTATATTTAATAATTATGGAATTTTGTTAAAAAATATATTTTTTAATCTAAAATAATATATAATATTATTTAAATTATATAATAATTATACAATAATGTTATATCTGTATATCTTAACAAAATTTTCTTTTTGATTTTAATCTCGATTTGTAAAAATAATTTTTAATTTTTTTTATTATTAAATTATTTTTAAATTCTGCGAAAAAATCATTATTATTTGTTTTCTAAATATGTTATTATTTTTTTGATTTATAAATAAATTAAATAAGTAAATAATATTAGGTTGGAAAGAAAGTTCTTACGGTTTTTGTTATTTTGATTTTAAATGTTCTATTTTCGATTAGTGTTAAATTGCATTTAATGCTAATTTTGTATATAATTTTTAAATGCATTTTTCACTTTGTGAAAATGTGATATTTTTTAATTTTATTTTCAAATTAGTTTTTCTGATTTCTCACGTTATTAAAAATATAATGGACAAGAAGCAAATTCAAACAATTTTTTTATTTCAGTTCCAGAAATCCAGAATTTTATTCAACCGGAATAACAAAACTTGCTTTTCGTTGGCAAAAAGTGCATTGATTGCAATGATCGTTATTTTGATTAATAATGTTTTGTTTGATCTAAGATATTGAGATATTGAGATATTGAGAATTTGAATTTAATTAAAAACCGCAAGAACTTTCTTTTCAACCTAATATATTATAACAATTTGAAAAATAATCTTTCTTAAAAATTAACAATTAGTTTTTAAAAAAAAAAGTTTTTAAAAAGTAAATATAAGCTATTGATTGGAAACTATTTGATGTAATATTTTAATAAATAATATATTAATAATAAATAATAAATTAATAATAAATTATAATATAAAAAAATTGGACTCGATAAATTATAATATTAATAAATTTATATTATATAATAGATATTATATTATATAAATTTAATTGGAAAGTAAAATTAAATAACACAGAAATATCTTAAATAAATACAATTAAATGTCTAATATTACACTTTAACACAAAACTAACATGAAAACAATATATTGCTGAAAAAATTATACAAATTCGATTAAGGAGAAGACAAATATAATAGTCAAATAGAAAAAAGGTTTAAATTCAATATGATCAACAGAATTCAAATTTATAAATCATTAATCAAATTTAATAATATATGAATATATGATATTTATATATGATATTGTAATAATGGGATATAACATAATCAAAATTAAAACTACAAAATTAAAACAATTAGTCATCTTACTCAAAATATCAAATTAATAGTTAAAAATTAAAATATATGAGTATTTATAGTTAATATATGATATTTATAGTTAAAAATTAAAATATATAAAGATTTAAATATCATTGAATAATCAATACATTACATATTGGAAAAATAATTAAAATAATTGAAAAAAATAAGAAGATTGATTTTATATGTCATATCCAGAAGACATTGAAAAATAAACATAATAAATCAATATATTTTACTATTATAGATATCATTTTTAAAGAAACAATCTATGTGATTTTATTCAATTTAAATAAAATAATTTATTTAATATCTAGGGACAAATGATAAACATAACAGAGAAATAAAAAAGAAATTCAATTCGAAATCTTTATATCATATATGTATAATTTCGCATTTTATTTATAAATTTGCCATCAGAATATGAAACATTTCAAGAAAATACATATTTATGAATATTATATCATTCTTCAATTCAATATAGTCTGAATTGATGATAGATTTGCGAAATCAAATAGAAAAAAATCACACGTAAAAGTTCCATTTCATTTTGTGTTAATTGAAAATTGCACAAAACAATCAGAAAGCCTTCGGGGCGTAAAAGACAAAGCAATACAAAAACATACAAACTCATCTTTCTTTTCGTTCATCAAGAGAAGAGATCGAACGTTTCCTCGGTACAAAGGACCGTTCCCATATCTCGGTATTTTTTCATTCCTATTCGGAATGGAAGAATAATACGATGGATAGTGGGAGGAAGAGAGGGTGGATGAGGCTTCCGTTTTTCGTTGATGCAAGAAAAGCTAGAGACCGAGTTTCCAGTCGAGGTGTTCCGACTTAGCTACGACGAGGACAACGCTATCGATGGCGAAAGAAAAAGCTGGACGAAGATGAAAGCTTCGTTGAAGTAAGGAAAGTTTTCAGTGTGGAATTGTCGAGCATATGGGTGGAGAAAGGTTAACGAATCTTCTCCCTGGAAATAGGGGCAAATGCATTCTCAGTTCGCGGACTCGGTCGGTTGTCCTTTACTGTGCAATATCAACTTTGATTGCCAATCATTTCTCATCATTGCAAGAAAGTTATTACCTATCCACTTCGCCGGAAGCTCGTCTTTATCCTTCCTTTGCTCTTCCGGTTTTTTTCCTCATACAGCCCTTTCGTGCCAAAATATAGAAACTCGTTGGAAAGTTTGTGAAAATATTAGTTTAGTATATCTATTTATCCTATAGTTACTTCAACACCTGTTCTCTCTCTCGATGAGACCGCCTACTTACTCTTCCCGCCCTTCGCGAGTCTCTCAACAAGCAATTCTTCGATCGTTGCATTTGGTCTGATTGCCCCGACTGCCTCGATCCACGATTCAATGAGCATTCAATCGAATGATTGCGATAACCGATTCTTTCGACATTTACTTGTTTGATATTTGACCAGATGTTTGAAGAAGGAGATGAGATGATGGGAAATTTGTTTTTGGCAGACTTATGTTTATCCAATTGTTTTAAAATGTGATTTTTTTAAAGAAATTAATTGGTGATTATGATAATGAAATGATTATAATTATCTTTAAAATATATATTTCTATGTAAATAAGAAATTGATTAATTGCACTTTTTCTTTTATTTTTACTGATATTAAAAATTTGTATTTGAAATTAATGAAAATATATAAATATTTATTAATGACATTAATTTTTATTCTTATTAAGAATATAAATAGAATATATAAATATATAATATAAGAATATTAAGATAAAAACACAGTTATATTTTTATTCTCATTCTTTAGTTTTTTATTTTAATATCTGATATTTGGCAAAAATGAAATTTTATGGAATGTGATGAAACTGATAAATGAAATTAATTATTTCAGATTATCTTTATATATAATATATAACTAATTTTTTGAATACTTTTATATTCTAATATTTAAATCATTTTTTCGTTTTAATATTCAAAATGATATATTTTTTTTTCTTTTAAATCAATATTTAAATGTCTAAGTATTTTTACTAAATATGAAATTTAAGACTTTTATTGAAAGTTTTTAAAATCTAGATTAAAAATTAAATATATTTGCTATTGATTGACAATTCAAATTTATAATTTTATTATAGTAAAAATTTATTAAAAATTTTTATTTATTTTATTAAATGATATTTAATATTTTATTAAATTTTTATTTATTAAATGAAATAATCATGTATAAAATATAAAAAATTTTGATATATTAATGATAATTATAATACAATACATTATTATACAAAAAATTAAATTACAATTTTTAAATAATAATTTTAAATTGCAATTTTAAATTACAAATTAAGTTACAATTTTTTTCAGTTGAAGTTGTAATTTTGAAATATTGTTTTAATCTATGAATTATATTGATATCTTCAAATATAATAATAATTTTAATATTTTTATTTATAATTAAATAAAATTAAAATTTTTTCCTTAGATTAAATCTTATTAACTGGAGAGTTTTTAGTAATTCAATTTTTGAGAAATATGTTTATAATACTATATTACTTTGCACTTTTTTCGTGAATATGTGAATATATTTCTAAGAATTTATTTTTTATATTGATATGATTTTGTAGAAAGAAATTATTGCATATTTGAAATTATCATATTTATAATAAATCTTCTTAATAATAGTAATTATAATAATTAAAATATTTTGTATATATTTTATATATAATAAAATAATTGTATTGTTGCATTAATATAATTCTTTCTATGATATATATTAAAATTACTGATATAGAATAAAAATCAATTGAATTTAAAAAATGAGGATACAATAACTTCTTATGATTTTTATTTTAAAAATTTATATTCCTTATTAATAAAATATTATTTATTTATATTATTTATTTATATTATTTTAAGCTAATCTATAAAACGCTATAAGCTATATCTATAAAACAAGTAATAAAAAATTATAATTTTTTATTATGAAAAAATGAAATATAATTTTTTGTATATACAAATTTATTGTACTGTATGTATATATATATATATATATATATATATTCTATAAGAAACAATTGATTTATTTAATTTTAATTATTTTTTCTTTTCCTTTTATAAAGAATGTTATAAAAATTAGATATTATTTTACAAAAAATCCAAATATGATAATAATTTTCAAAAATTTTTAATAATTTCTAATAGTATTTCAAATTAATTTTATTTTCATGAATAAATGTCTTAATATTTATATATATAACATATAATCTATGTAATTACAATAATATATTATAAGGTATATATTGAAAGAATATACCAAATAAGAATTAGAAATTGAATGTAAAAAAGTTGTAATTGTTGTAATAAATTATGTTATGTTTTATGTCTTCCTATAATACTAAATTCTTTTTTTATCGATGTGATATAATATGATATATCGAATAATTTGTAATATAAATATATATAAAATAACATTTTGATCAAATATTATATTATTTTCTTAGCAATTTTAATTTTATATATCATTATATAACCATTGACATGTAAAGAATAATATTATAGATATTCAAAATATTTTCGCTTGTTATTCTTTTTCTGAAAGAGATTGAAAAAAGTACAATATTTATCTATATATCTTTATCTATACATAAGAAAAAATATAAAAACTTATACAGTCTCGAGAATAAACAATTTCTATTAAAAAACGATTGACGTTCTTTTCAAATCGAAACAAAAACTTAATTAAGAATTTTGTCATCTATATAAAACACAGAATTTTTTATAATAGAATATAATAATTTTATAGAATATTAATATTATTAAGAATGTTTTTAAATAATAAATGTTTTTAAATAAAAAAATAAACTTATTGAACTTTGTATCTGTTTTTTTAATATAAAATGAAGAAGGAAAGCATTCTTATGAATATGATAATATGTGTATATCTATGCATACATTATAATGGTTATTTTCTTCAGAACCATATATTTTTCAAATGATTATTCAATCAATATGAATAATCTTTATACAATTTTGAACGATTTCGCGTTGATAATTTGAAATATTATTTATAATCTGTTATATAATTATAATTTATTATTCCTAAGTAACAAATTAATTTAACGATAAATAAAATTTATATATTAA
>NW_006264008.1:172097-176521 GCF_000469605.1 Apis dorsata
TATGTTAATTTTTATCATAAAAATTCAAATAAAAGAAAAATATATTTCTCATGATGATCTATTTTTTTTATATTTACAGCAACATATTAAATAAAAAACAATCCAAAGTTTGATATAAATTAAAATAAAAAAATCATATTACAAATATTAATAAAGATATGATTACAAATAAAATTAAGATTATAATATGAATTCATATATCTTTAAGAATTAATTATAGTTATTATTAAATTAATATAATATAATATAATAATACTTATTATATGTATCCTATTTTGAAGTGAAATTAAAATATTATAAATCCATAATATCGCTCTTTGAAGATGAAAAATATATTTGAATCGTTTTCTTCAAGTATCAAGCATCAAATATCCCAAATATGAAATTTTTATTAAAAACAGGTAAGGTAAACGCGACCACAGACAGACGAGGCGGTTAAAAGGTAAAAGTGCAGCAGCTGTTATTGCAATGTTCTCAGGCAAACCATTAAACCGTATCGTCTTCGTGAAATAGTCATGGAATCACTTAAAGTAAATTTTATAGTTTACGATCTTTTTTATCCAACTCATTCTTCCTGATCTCATCGTTTTTTTTCTTCCTTTGTTGCTTGTTTTCCATATTCCGACATTTCTTTTCTTTTTTTTAGATTTTCTTGATATATTGAGGATTTTTGACTAATGATTATCAGTTATAAAAAAGTTTTAATCGTTAATCTCTTTAATCTTTGATTAACTATCTACTTAATGATATTAGGTATCATATTGACAGAGAAATATGATAATAAAAAAAATTGGTTGATATAATATGAGTTCTAAAAACAAACGTATATAAAAAAAACTCCGTATAATATATTTTTATAAGAAAATATATTTAAATCAAAAATTTCGATTTGAAAATTTATGTATATTTAAAACATAATGATATATAGAACAACTTTTTTATTGGAAATCTGTTTAAAAGCATGAAATCAATCTTAAAAGTTTTAGTATTTTTGAATATTATTCAGCATTTTTTGAATAAAATTGAATACAAAATTTTTATATAAAGTTTTGCTTTTTCTATTGCATCATTACAGAATTACATTAAAAAAATAAAAAACTGAAATCAGTACTCAAAATTTTAATACATTTTATAATGATACGAGATATAAAAAAACTTTTCAAATAAAAATATTTAATTTTTAATATTCTATTACATTTTTGTAAAAAAAAAATTGCCACATAAAATTATATTTAAAAAATGAAAGAATATTGAAAGTTGATTTCAGCTTTTTAAAAAAATTTTTTGTCCATAAAAAATTTCATTATGCTGTATTCACAAACTTTCATTAAAATCAATATTTTTGATATAGATAAATTTTTTGAGGAACAATATATAGAGATTTTTTGAGTCACTGTACATGATATGAAACATTCCGCAAAAAATAAAAATAAAATTTTTTAATTTTTTTTTTTTTTTTTTTGCGAGAAAACTAGAAAATTTGTTATAGAATAAATATATATACGATTTAGAATAATTAAAGAATTTATTTATATGTAGATACTTATTCTTCAATAAAGTGTTTTTTATCAATTTCTTTACTTCATTTTTATGTAAAATTTGTATAATACAAAATTATAATAAATTATAATATTTGTTAAAATAAAAATATTTGTCTTTTTTGTTTTAATATGGATACAATTCAATCTTAAAATTTAAAAATTATTTTTAAATAATATTTTTAGAAATATTATTTTTAGAGGAATATTTTTTAAAAAATATTTCATAAGTTCATTCAATTTATGAATATTTTTTTTATATTTTTTATTTATTTTATATTTCATAAATTTCAATTCATATTTGACAGTTTAACTTATATAATAAAATATCTACATTGTTTTCTATAATATATCTATTTATAAAAAAAAATTTTTAAAATATTTCTGATAAATTATTACTATCTCACTCTATCTCCATCTTGCATTTAATATAAATTTCAATTGTTCATAACATATAAAATATCAATCACAATTTTTATATAGCAACTTCTGTATTTATTTTAAACTTTGTATTTTTTTTTAAATTCTATAATTGATTCAAATATTTTAGAAATATATTAATATATATAATGTATATAAAATCTTTTAAAAAATTTTATAAAAATAAATATACTTTGTAGGAAACATTTATCGAAAAACATACATATTTAATTTTTAATGAAATTTTATATATATATATATATACTAAAAACTAATTAGATGTATAACAATAGATTATATGTATATTTTGAAATCATTCAATTTTTATTTGAAACATTTTATTGTAAATAATAATAGTTTTATGTTGTTATATTATTAAGCTATATTTTTATTGTTGTTAATATTTAATAATTAAATATTAATTTTTCATAAAATTTTTATAGACAATTTTTTATTATATAAATAAATATAAATGCTGTATCATATGAATAATAATAAATGTTAAATAATAATAAATATAAGTATTTAATTTTCCAGAGAGTGTGCTGCATTAAATTCAATAATGCAAAATAATCATTAATGAACTCAAAATTTTGTAAGTGTATAACCTAATTTCAAAAATCCCATTGGTAGACGATACGATATTAATTATTGGAAAATCGATGATGGTCCTTTACGAATATCAATTTTACAATAAAAGTTATTCACATCGTTTAATTTACTAATTATTTTGTTACACAAAATCAATTTGTCATTGACTGTGACATGATTTGTGATCTCGTTTTATAAAGCAATTCATTCGCATCAATATGTAATGCAAATATGGAAAATAAATATGTAATATGTAATATAATATGTAATAAAAATGTAAATAAAAATGTAATACCAATACGGAAGATCGATAATAATATTAATCACACAATTTAATGTCAATGTAATTTTTTTTTCAATATAAATGTTTTATTGCAGCATATATAAAATATTTTTGTTTTAATAGATTTATTAATTTATAGACATCATGATTTCGAACTCTTTATGAAAAAATATAGTTAGAATTATAACTTATATTATATTAATTTTCTTAATTTATAAATATAAATTTAAAAATTTCTATTCAAATTTTTATTCTATTCTATTGATACATATATTAAAAATACAGAAAAAATTAAAAAAAAAATAAATATTCAATAATTATTCAAAAGTATCAATATCCGTTCAATACGAAAGTAATAGTATTTAATTTGTGTAATTAATTTGTTATTTTGCTGCAGATAATATCCATTTTAATATTGGTATTAATATTTATTTAAAATTAAAAATTTCGATACTAATATTTTATTTTATATATATACATACATATATTTATTTATTTATTTATATTTACTTTTACAATTACTTTATTTTCGCTTTCATTTTTTATTTTAAAAAATAATATGAAGAATCTAGTAGACACAATTTTAGTCATAATAAATATTTAATAGCTTACATAATCTATGAAATATCTATGAAATAAATATAAATATATTTATTTATTTATTTTATGACAAGTTAAGATAATTATCATAATATTCTCATTTCTCTTCATCTTAATATTTTTATTACATTTGGAAACAACGGTATTCGGTCTTTATAATAAATATAGCAATTTCTATTTGTGTCTATTGCGTTAAATTGTAATATCACGTTTATCAATCCTTTAATGAGCATTGAAATTAATTGTAGTGCGATACAATTTCACCAATATATTCCTATGCATTTTGAATCTTCTATTAAATTAGAAGCTATGTTGTTTAGATTGATAAATATTATTTCATTTATTTGAAATAGAAAAATTGATTATACAATTTACTACAATTGAAAAATTATCTATTATAATAAAAAATGCATTAAATAAATTAAAAAATATTTATATTAAATATTATATATTAAGTTTAATTTCAATATATATCCGATTATGAATTCATTGTTATTTATTTATTTTGTTTAAGTTCACTTCAATAATGAGTGATAAATTTTCATTGTGAATATAAATAATTATTTACTTATAAATCAATAAATGAAGAATTTTCTATTAATGAAGATAGAATCATAGAATCATTTGTATGATTTAATATTAGAAATTTAAATTTACAATAATTTAAAATTACTATATTATCATAATAATTAGAAAAGAATTTATATTAATTAAATGAATTACTGAAACAAATTTAATCATTTAATAAATTAAAATAAATATTGGATATATTTATTTTTCGAAAATAAAAGTTTATCGAAATAAATATTATGATTTAAAAAATGAATTATTAAATACTTGAATTCAAAAAACTAGTAAAATTTATTGAGATAAAAAAAATTTTAACATAAAAATGATATAAATATATAATTCGATAATTTTTAGTATATATTTTAATATATAAAATATATTTATTTATAGAAAATATAAAAATACAAATATATATATATATA
>NW_006264008.1:176964-189984 GCF_000469605.1 Apis dorsata
TATTAATTAATTTTTCATTATATAAATTTTATGTATATATTATTATATATTATATGTATAGAATTATATTGAAATCATATCTTGAAAATAAAATACTGCAATATTACATATTTTAGTATATAGTAATTTTAATTACATAAAATTAAATAATAATAATAATATTATAATACTAAATACTATATATTTTTATATAATGATAAAATCTAAATGCTGTCTTTTAGAATTGAAAAATAAGTTCAAACACAGTAAAAGCGTGCACATTACAGAAATAGAAAAATAAAATGAATAAAGAATAATAATAAAGATCAATGAATAAAATGTTTATACTAACCGTTTCCGTTGCTTTTATTTATAGTTAAAGTAGTCAAAGTGAGTCCTACACATCTATGAAATATTTAATGTAAAAGAATATGCATTATGGAAACAAGTAATTAAATGATATAAATTCAAGTGACGAATATATACAAAGATTTATTCATGCTTTGAATGGAAACACTTTTACATGTGCACATGAGCATATTCAAAGAAATATAAAGTTCTATTCTATTCTTCATTGTAATAAATTTTTTGATAATAGATATGCTTTATATGGGATCTCGTTGTGCTGGAATATCATTTTGATGGATGAATTTATGAAAACAATAAAAAAAATTCATATATAGCTATATATTTTATTTGATCTTGTTTTATGATTCATACTATTTTATTTTTATGATTCATATTTATTAAGTTATAATGAATTTTTTTTAATACTATAATATATTATATATTTTATTATATTATATTATTATTCTATAATAATTTTTCTTTTTCTTTTTAAATCAAAAAATAATGTAAATATTTAATAAATTATTTACAAGATTTTGTTTATTATTAACAAATTATTAATAAAAAAAATATTTTTTTGAAAAAATTAAGTTAAAGAAAGATTAGATTTTAATTTTAGATTTATTATAAAAAAATGATATCTGGTCATCCTACAATTAGAGTAAAGAAAATTTAATTCAAATCAAATATAAATTAGAAAGCTAAAAATTAAATAAATTATTGCTCAATATTAGGTTTTATTTATAGGTTTCATATTAGACTAATTTTTTTAGTTTGATCGCTAGTCTGATCGCTAGGCGATCCTCCATTAATTATCTGTAATAATAAACCTGACTAAAACTAAAAGCTAACTCAAACTGTTTCAAAAAAATGTTTTTATTAATAAATAATAACTGTCAGAAATCTTCACAATATTATATAATCTTGATAACATATTAAAAAAAACATTGAAATTGGAATGTGATAATTTTTTTATAAATAATTAATTTTATTTATTGATTTTCTATTGTGACGAAAACAAAAAAAATCATTAATGAATGCCAATAAATTTCTTGAAAAATTATCGTAATTTTCATTTTAATTAAATTTAAATCATTGTTAAAAGCATTATTATGTATTATATATTAAATCTTAATCTTATCTTTTATAATTTTGTTTTATCTCATATTTCTTTATTCAATGAGAATATAATATGAAGATAGGATAATAAGCGTTAAACATTATACTTTTATCGTAAATTGTCATATTATAATGGTGTCTATGATACTTTATTAATGAAATATAGCGCATCGCGCCGTATCTCAAAAATCAAAACATACCAATTATTTCAAGTTCGACAACAGAAAAAGAAATATCGCGATGCAAATAGCATTCTGGCCAATAGCTTTTAACAGATTTCCGGGAGGATCGATAGAAGATATCCATTAAGAGAAGAGACAGAAACATCTCCAGTTATATTGCATCCGGTGTATCATCACTATTGAAGCGAAAGGGGAAGATTAAAGCGCGATCAAAAATGGATATGTAAAGAAAGACGAAATACGTAGAGGAGAAATAAGAGGAAGAAGAAACGTGGAAGTTTTACGCGAGCGAGAAGCGAAAAGTAAACGAACCTTGTCGACTTTCGAATTAGATTGGACATTCCCGTTTTTCGTATGCCATCATTTCCAGCATCGCTGACAGAGCCCTCTACAAATTTCCGTACTTTTTACGGATGCTCGCCAGAATGAGATTTCCCTGGCGCAGTGCTATCTTCGATGCGACACTCAAGTGACCAGTGTGATTTTTCATTCTGACACGATGGCTGACCGACCATCTATGGGTTCACGAGTCTGTCAAGAACATCAATGAAGACATACTGACATCGAGAAGAAAGATGTTGCTCAGCGGGAATAGATTTCAAAAGACGAATTAGCTTTACATATATTACTTCCGACGATGAAATTCGAAGATCATTGATTATGATTTGGGATGAAGAAAGATATATATTTGTAAGAACGAAAAGTACTCGAAAGATAATTGATTGTTACTGATACAAAGTACATTCTTTTTCATATTAAATCATCTGAAACGTAAATAAATGTTATTTAAAATTAGAATGATTAGAATGATTTATTTTATTCAGAATAATATATATATATAAATAATATAAAAAATATGTATTTTCCAAACAATTAATAAAATTTAAAAAAAAATGCATTAAAGAAAGAAACAATTTTTCATTGATAAAAAAATTCAATTGACAAATATAATCATAAAAAAATAAATAAAACTTATTAATAACAATCAAATAAATTAATTATAATAATTTTAATTTTGCTTTTCGATGAACAAAATATTTATGTGAATGACTTCGAATTTGTTAAATTAAATTTTAATATTATTTTCAATAAAATTATAAATTAATAATCTTATTAAGAATTTGATTATTTTATTTGCAACATAATAAATTATAAAAATTCATGTATTTAAAAGAGTTAAAAATAAAAATAAAAATAAATATTTAACTATTAAAAGTATTTAATAAATGAAATAATTATCTTTATAGATTCCATTTTTTATTTACGTTTATAAAAATATATGTTTGGAAGATAATATTTTAAATTATCTTCCATTTAAAAATATATATACACAATAAAACTTTAATATCAGATAAATAATCGATATATTAATTGTAATTCAAAAATTACAATCAATCAATTCAAAAATTACGTCCAAGAAGCGCAACAAAAATCCTGTCAATTAAAAAGTAATTCAGAAAATGTTTACGATTATCATTAATATTCCTTTTTCTCAATTTCTATCAAAACAAAAAATAAAGAGAAAGAAAAAGAAGTTAAATTTTCGTACTAATCCATCTAATCTAGAATTTCAACATTCGCTTCATAAACAATTACTCAAATACTCAATCATCTGAAAACTTTCGCCACGACCGTTTCTCTAAATTGGATCGGAGTCGGCGTGTGCCAAGGGAATATTTCGATTCGGTAATCAGTCGATTTCGTTTTCGCCGCAAGCGTGTTAGCTACCAAGAAACAGACCGACTTGCGCAGGATCCTTTCGAGATCCTTCCTGCCACCCGTACGCCGATCATCGTACAAAAAAGACCAACTATTAAGTCGGTCCAGGCGAAAATCAATGTGGATGTGATCATGGATGGAATTATCGGAGATCGAGCCAAGATGGGAGGTCTCGGTTTTCGTACTCTCAACCTTTCCTCGCCATGTCTTGAATCATTTTCTTTCGACTTCGAGGAAGTCATTCAATTAAATGCCTTTTTCAGGACCTGATTTTTTTGATTGTTTGTTCAAATATATCGACAATTTTTGTTGATTTTATATAATATTCTCAATTTGTAATATTTTTGTGTTTAGGAATTATTTGAAGAAATGTGTAAAATTATTCGATAATCGTTTTAATTGGTAATATTAATAATTATTTCAAATTCAATAATTATTTCAATATATTTTTATAAGAAAAAAATAAGAAATACTTATTTTTAATGATTTCATAGAATAGAATAATTATCAATGAAATAAATATAATAATTCTAAATAATTTAATATAGTTAATTAATCTTTATAAAATATATTAAATAAAATGTATAATGCAATATGATAATTTTTATAAAATATGCGTTCATTGCATTTTATAATTATCTTTCAAAAATTTTTAATTTTACATATTTTTATAATTTAATTTAATTCTTATATAAATTATTAATTTATTTATAGAACATCTTCGGAAGATAAATTATAAAAATCAAAACAAATATAAAAATAAATTCGAGTGAAATTTATTAAGTTATAAACAATTTAATTTTGCATTAGATGAAGCGAGATCGAAGTAGAATAAAATATAATGGAAAGCTATCTTATTTTCGTTTTGTTTCATCTAATATAAACTATATAAACTGTGATTGTTTATAATTTTTGTCAATATTATATTCCACAAATATATTAGCAATTTATATTTAAAATATATTTATATATTTAAAATATTTTAATGGAAAAATATCAATTTTTAATTTAAATAATTTTATAATAATGGAATTAGTCTTTCAGAGAATATATCTGATAATATTTACATTTTTACAAACATTATTGAAAGTAAATTTTCGAATCATAGCTATTATATATCTTGAAAATTAAGTATATAATTATTCATACATATTCTTTAATGCATCTTTTAAATCTGGGAATATTACAATGCTAACAATATACGATGTATATGCTAATAATATGATGTAGATTTAAAATCTGTTAAGACAAAGTTGAATAATGAGAATTTCACATGAAAAAAAAAGTTAGTTGAATTTAATTAGAAGCTGTTATCATATCTTACACATTAACTAAGAATATTATTTTGATATTATTTTAAATAATAAAACATTTATGCATACAAATAATATTAAAAACGCTAATAAAATTTTATTAATTGAATCTGAAAAAATTATTTTTTTAATAATTCCTGAAAAAGTTAATTATATAGCATTAATGAAACAAATTTGTAAATTTTTTATATTATATATAATATATATAAAATATAAATATAAAATATTTAAATACATTAAATAACAAAACATACAAATATTTTATAAACTCGGAAATAAATTTTAAATATTTATAATTTTAATAATTAATTATTTAAATTTCAACGAATTAACTGCAATAATTACACATATTAATAATAGAGCATATTTATATTTATAATTACATATAATATTATATATTTATAATTACATATAATTTTTATATTTTATATAATTTACTTATAATTACATATAATTTTTTTTTACTCTCAAGACAAAAAAATTGCATTTAATCTATCTTTAATTATTTATTTTAAATCTGCTATAATTAATTTTGGAATAAATACAAATGTATATTATCATATTTATCTAATAATATAATTTATTGTATTATTATATTTACAAAAATATTCCATTTACTTTATAATATAATTAAATAGCAACGTTTAAATTGGTTTCATAAAATTTGTCATAAATTTTATTCGAATAATATCAATATAATTATTAATTTATGTATCAAATTAGCTATTAATTTTATGAAAATACATATGTAGAATATACATTAATATTTTATAATTTTTATATCATATAAAATTTTAATTTTAATTACTATATTCATATTCTGCTTTAAAAATATTTCTGATAAAAAAAATTATATTTTTTTTAAATAATGTTTTTAAAAAAATGTTTTTAATATAAATTAAGAATAATTTATATCATGAATATTAAAACAATGATTAAGGAAAAAAAACAGAACTTTTTTTTCTTCCTCTTTTAATTATACTTTTGCATTCCATAAATTCAGTTTCAGTTATAAACGATTAGTTAAAAACATATAATATGATATTATATTATTTAATAATATGTTATAATTTAATAATATGTTATAATTTGATATTAAAAATTTAATAACACTATTTATTTTATCTTTATTAAAATTATCTTTTTTCTTAATATTATTTTATATTGAAATAATTTAAATCATAAATCATATAAATTAATAAATATATCTATATATAATCTATATACAGAATAAATAGTAATTTTTATAAAAATATATTTAATTATAGTAATTATTTCTAAAAATACTAATAAAATAATAAAATAAAATAATGTATTTGAATGAACCATAAATTTATGATTCATTCTGACTTTTTTTTTTCTATTGCAATTTTCTATATCATATTAAAAAGTAAAGAAAAAACAGAAAAATCAAAAAAATAAAAAAATAATTGTATATTCTTTTATTTTAATTAATTTTATCATTTTTTAAACATGAAATATTTAATTTTAAAATGTAAAAATCATATTTTTATAGGAATATATTTTTATTTAGGAATATAGGAATATTTTATAGGAATATTTTATAGAATAATATACATAAATGTTTGTATATATCATTTTTTTCGATAACCACTTGATATTTATCATATAGTTTTAAGAGCTATTCAAAAAATTTTTATAGTCTTTTTCTAGTATTTTTAAAGTATTTTCTAGTATTTTTAAATTTTTATAGTCTTCTTCAAGAATAAATTTTTCAAATTTTTAACTATCTAGAGTATTTATTTTCTTATATTGATGGTAAAAGTGTATTTTTTTTCAAAAATAAATACAAGAAAAAAAACTATTGATAAAATTTATATTTTTTTAAAAAAAATTGGCCTAATTTTTCAAATCTTTATGAATACATTACATATATTCAATATAATCAGTGAATTAATATGTTTTAGTATTAAAATATTGGAAATATATAGTTTTTATAAAAATATTAATTTATTTTCTCTTTTTTTAAATTACAAATTTTATCACTTATATCACTTTCTCAATCTTTCAAATCTTAAATAAATATCTCATTTAAATCGAAATTAAAATTCAATATTTTATTTTTATTTAATTAATGAATTTAAATTTGTCTCCATTTCCTTGAATATGAAAAAAACAAAAATAAAAATAAAAAATTAAGTCAATAAAAAATTAAAAAATTTCTTTGTATCTTAAATCAAGAATGAAAATATAATAAAAATAATAAAACAGAGAATAAAAATTTATTTTCGAAATTATAATAAAAATATAATATTTAAAATTATAATAGAAATATAACATTTTATATCCTATTTGTTATAATATAAAAAAATTAAAAAAAATAATGTTTTTGTTATTACATATATATTTATATCAATTTTCTATGTTCACTTTTTTTTCTTCGCTTAATATCCAAAAAGTTTAATATCCAAGTAATAGTATTTATCTAACTTATACAAATTATTCCTAATCTAATCAAATATCTAATCAAATTTCATAATATTATAAACTTTCCGAATAATCCAATATATCCTAGAAGAATATCCAATATTTTCATACTCTAATCTCCCTATTCCCACCACTGAAACATTTTCAAAACAATTTCCAAAGATTGTATCGTTGCTTGGAAATGATCGTGAGATCAAACAATGCTATTTTTAGCGATCAGTGAGATCAGTTTAATGATATTGGGATTTCTCATGAGTTTCCCGACTATCCATGAATCCGACGGTCTTCTTGGTTGCTCGTAGGAGGATCCAGTCGGGCACACTTCGTATATTGCAAAGAGAAAGACGCGAAGAACGTAATGGACCAAACCTGGTGAAATCTATCGCGGAGATAGGTCGAGATAATCGGTACATATCGGCGTTCTTTTATGCGGCTTATTATTTTATCTCGAGTGTCGTGATCGTTAATTTGTGGTCACCGCCACAAACCAACCAGTGTCTTGGTACACCGCAATTTTATTCGGCGACCCTTGTGTTTGCTCTGTCTTACAGTCTCCCTTGTCAAGAAACAACTCGTTTCGAAACGGAGATAATTAATCTTGGAAGAGGATTTTCACTCAGATTGATCGGTTTGTGGACATTCGATGCTCGTATCATTTTATGATATCGATCTGTTTTATCGAGTGTTTGAATAATAACCATAATAATAACCAACCTTTTATATTGATTATATTGATTATATATAAGAAAATTTATTTGGATGTAATGATGCATTTAGCCATAGATACTTAATACGTAAATTAATATTTAATGTAAAAATATTACTTTATTGGCAAATAATATATTCCAATTTTCTGGTAATGTTTTTATCTTTTTATTATAAAATTGTTTGATTTTTCAATTATAAGATTGCTTTATTATTAATTAATATGATCCATTTTTTTAATTTTTAAAAAAAATTTGACATAAAATGTTTTGCTAATAAAATAGATTTAGATACTAACATAATCAATTAATATATGTTAAATCGTCAAATTATCACTTCATAAGAAAAAACCATACAAAAAATACATAATTATTCTAGTAATTTATTTTAATTATTTTAATACAATAAATTTCAAAGAGAAAAATTTAATGATTGAATAAAATCAATAAACAAAATCAGATTTAATATTTTTATACTTTTAAAAATTAAAATACCAATTAAAATAACAATATTAATTAACAAATGAATATTAATTTTTTTATACTATAACCGGATTTTTAAATTAATTATTTCATAATGTATAAATGTCATTTTCAATTATTATCTATATATATTTTATATATTTAAAAAATATGATTTATAAATTAAGTAGAAAAAAATATAAAATTAATATCCAACAAAAAGAAAAAACCTATTTTTCTTTAGAAAAACTATTTTTTTTTAATTTTTTACTAAAATTTTGTTTATTTTTTAATAATGTAAAAAAAAGAATATGTTAGTTAAAATTATAATTTTTTTAATATATAATAATATTTTATAATATTATAATATTTTTAATATATGTTTCTATCTAATATTACATTTATCAATAAATATACTAAACAATACTTAAATATATCAAATATTATTTTATTTAAATACATATATAATAATAATAATATATATAATAATAAATACATTAATAGATATTATTTATATTTTATTGTTTAAAATTTTAATAATATTTCTTAGTTTTAAAAACTTAAGATAATTTTTTTGTTATAAACTATCATAGATATATAGATAAAAAAAATTTTTTTCTAACTTTCTAATCTTCTAATTTGAATATATTATATATACTTGATATTATTTATACATAATATCAAGTATAATAAAATTGGTTAATTTAATCAAATTTTTATTAAATTTCTTATTGAAATATAAAAACTCATGATATATAATATTTGTGTTTAAAAATAATATTGTGTTTAAAATAACTAAAAGTTATGAATGCAACAATATCTGTATCATTCATATAAAAAAAATTTGTACAATCATTCATGATACATATAAATCTATGTAAATAATATATGTAAATAAATTTACATATATATTTGTGAATATTGTATGTAAACTGTTATATCGTATATGTATATATAATATATTATGCGTTCATATATTATATACCTCCATCAATTCTGTACTATCAATCATTTAAAACACACTTTGTTCAGATTTAGACACGTGTCTATAAACAATCACTAAAGTTACATCTTCACAGATGCAACAATACAAAATTTTTTTTTACTTATTGTTCTTATGTTTTAAACACTAAATTATAGAAACATATAGTCTATACCGAAATAATATGATTAGAAGAACATTTCGATAATAAGTCTATGTTTGTTTTTAATAACAAGTACTTTTAGATAAACAACTGTTTCTATTACAACATGGCGTCTGTTTCTTTTAAATTTGTTGTATGGAATAGAAGCAACTTTTATTATTGTTATATAAATATGAAGATGATTATAATGAGAAATTATTAATTATAATTATTATTTATTATGTTCAAACATAGAATATTAGGACATTAAGAATCACTATTCTTTGATTTAAAGAACAAAAATTAACAGTAAGACAAATGTTGGCATATATAATTAATACTGACAAATAGGTTTATATGTTAACATTGAAATATTGATAGAGAAGTAGTATTATATTTTCAATATTATGTATTCTTCAATTATTTAAATCATTATTTAAATAAACTGAATATAAAACAGTTTTAAAAAAATTTAATTTTTAAAATTATATGTCTATCAAGATGATGACGATTCGATTTGATTGAACATTACAAATGATTTGTAATATATTATTGCTACCATTCCATAATAATAAAAATAAAAATCACATTCATGAAAAATATATATATTCATTTTATTTTTTTACATAGAGAATAATATTTATTCTCTAATATCTATTTCAGAATAATAATAAATAAAAAAATCAAATGAAAAATTTCGAATTTCATATGAAATATGATGCATAAAAGTAAATATTATGAATATTATCTTTTAGTTTTTTTTTTTTTTATTTTTTCTAATAATAAAGTTCTAATAAAATTTTAATAGAATCTTAGTACCTACAAATTATAAATAATAAATATGAGATATGTTACTTTGAGAAAAATTAAAAGTTATAAAACTATATGTTATTAAAATATTAATAGAAAAATTTTATTAATATAGAAATATAATAGATAATGTTAAATATTGTAAAAATTACAATATATTACAAAATATTGTACAATCACAATTAAACAAAGAATTAATTTATTTTATTTTGCAATCATGATGAGCTTATAATTAACATAATAAATAATATATCTTTATAATTTGCAAAATTTTAATTGTATTGCTATCAGTCAAATATTTCATATTTTTATCAATTTACTTCAATTATATAATTATACTTATTTATAATTATACAATTATATAATTATTTATTATAATTTCATTTTTTTTTATTACATTATAATCAAAAATACGAATCAAGTTTTCATTAATATATTGAAATTATTATAATGTAATTTATCTGTTTTTTAAATCTCAATCAATTGTCAAAAGTATCAATATTGCATACAGATCAAAATCTTAATGTCTCATTTTTATCCTATCTCATGTTTCATAATCTTTCTTCTATTTTCACTTAAGTTTTTTAGGATATTTTTCATTGATTTTATTTTTATTTTTTTATTTTTAATTGATTTTAATATAATTTATTTAATTTTTTATTCATTATTTAATATGTAAATTTTGCAGATACATTTACTTTGCAATGTATGATATATATCAATATATGATATGATAGTATATGATATGAGTATATGATAAATAATTAAAAGTTGGTTATTCTTAATTATATTATTTACTCATAAAAAATGTTATGATTTTTCTCCTTTCATGAATTCAATTATTTTAATGATCAAAATTATAATTTGCAATGATTTATAAATATGTAGAACAGATGAAATCTATTTATTAGTATTAAAAATTAAATTATTATTTTATTCTTTTCGCTTAAAATTAGAGCATAAAATTAAAATTTGAACTATATTTATTTAGATTGTTGTATTAGATATTATTATTTAGATATTATAATATTATTATAGCATAGATTCTGGTTCTTCTGGTTCGTCCTACTCTATTACAACAAGAAAATTAAATATTCAGAACATTTTTGTCCTGAGAACTTTTTATAAATAATCAAATTGACGTAGTAATATGTCATAATTATAGAGCGAAGTAAACTAATAGTACAAGATAATAAAATATTAATATAAAATAGCTTTTATTAATATGTTCATATTTTTTATCAATTATAAATCATATTCATTGTATTATGTGTAATGTTAAACAGTTTTTGCAAGATACAAGAAACAACGGGCGATAAGAGGATTCTCATCGTTACTTTAGTGAAGATACTGCTTAAATCTAAACACGCTATTACACACGTTCTTCAAACTTTTCGAACAAACACGGGTTTAAAACGTCCCATGCTACATCGAATGAATCTATACACAAGCGTTTTACCGTTCGCGATCCATCTCTCTCTTAGTAGAGTACTCTTAGTAGAGTAAGGAGTTTCAATACAAAGGAATTCGATAACGGTTTAGTGGATTAAAAGCAGCTCGACACTGTACATCGATTGTTCTAAAGACAATAAAAGACCATTGTACAAAGTGTAAGAGGATGCGAGACACATGGATGGTGTAGATGCATATCGAGTAAAGGAACGCACGTCCAACGATAGCGAAGGAGCCGGGTTTGATGTCGCATCGTTGGGACTGTAGAATCTGCGCTCTGATACTAGTAACATTGTTCTAGCTACGTTATAGTTATGACCGTGTAAAAGCATCAATGGTACCTCGTCCTTTCTCTTTGAGCCGGAAAAAGTAGGGAATGCGCAACGATATCAAATATCACGTGCTTTTTCATGTACTCAAAGCTCGTAATCCTCGATGTTTTTTTCTTTAACGGAGTTATTCTAGAGCTTTTTTGTTCCTCGATTCGAAGGATACTTACGTCTAGACATACGATATATCTAGGTTTTTATTCAATTTAACGGGAGCCAAATGTGTTCTAAAATGCGTATTCAAGTGAAGATAATATTTGAGAAAAAATATTTTAGCGTAGTTGGAAGTCATTGTACTCTTTAACGAGCTTTTGTATTATAAAGTAAAATTTTTGTATTATAAAGTAAAAGATCCGAATTTGGTTTCCATGTCTAATTTTGTTCTTCGATGTGATGTGAAATTCTATGGTTCGCTAAATTGCATAATTATTATTGTATGAGATTATGTCGTTTTAATGAGCTGTCAAAATAAAAAAACATTCGCAATTATACAAGGTATACAGTTCAGAGGATGAATCTATAAACTAAAATAACTAAAAAACGTTATAAGAATATATATACTTTTCGAAATTATGAATGATTAAGAAAAATATTGTCATCACAATCTTTTTTTCTCAATTCGTTAGATTTTTATTTTTTTGGACATTAAATTTTTTTAATATAAATATTGATTTTATATCTAAAGTTATTAATATAATATTAAGCGTACATATTGTATTGTATAAAAAAAGTATGTTTATATAAAAGTATACATTTTTAAATCAGTGTGTATTTTTATGTTCAAAATATAATTTATTATTTTTGTATAATTTCTTTTTTTATATTTTATTTTTTTATATTTGAATAATAAGCAAATATAATATAATATCTTCCTATCAATTATTAAATTACTTAAATTATATCATTAAAAAATAATTTAATATCTAATATATTAAATATGGAATATATAAAGAATATATAATAATTAAACAATTTTAATATATTAAAATAAATATATAAAATATAAATTATATAATATATAAATATAAATT
>NW_006264008.1:190774-192598 GCF_000469605.1 Apis dorsata
TATTATAATTTTCTAAAATAATATATTAAATAATATATAAATAATTATTATAATTTTCTAAAATAATATAACAATTCAATAATAGTATATTGACAATTTTTCAACAAAAATTTTATTAATTTATATTATATTTATAAATTTAATTAATTCATTAATTTTCATTTATTCATGTCGAATGAACTTGAAAGTATTAATATACAAAAATTTTGTGATATAAAACAAATTGACAATCTTTTTTTATTTTAATAAAATATTTTGTTTTGTTTTAAATGATTTCCAGAAAAAATTTAAATGTGCTGGAACTATTAAATAATTTATTAATTAATCAATGCATCAGATGACTGCTTTTTAACATATCATTGTTACGACATGACATCACTATTGAAATCATCTTATTATCTTTTATCATTTTGTGAAAAAAAATATATATTTCATGAAACGTGGATATAGTAAGTGTACAGATCGAATATTGAAATTAACGACCATCCCACACACTGTTTCATTCACAAACCAGATTTTCTACATTTATATATTTGTCTTTAATGCATATATTTTTATTCTTGAATAAATCAATTCATCACAATTCAATAAATCTTTTTTTGAGAAAGTTATACAATTTCTATATAATTCAAACAATTAATTAATTTTATTATTTTATATTTATAAGAACTATATAATCTTTAGAATTCAAATCTTCAAATGCAGATTGTATAGTTTCTTCCATTTACTATTTGTTAAAATAGTTTATTAGAAAAAATTAGTTTATTAAGAAAAAATTTGTTTTAATAAGATATAATTTTTTTCTAATTTATTTCTAATCTTTTCTAAATTTTTATAATTTTTATAATATTTAAAAATATTTTGCAGTATTTTTTCTAAGTTTAAATTTATAAAAAAATTAAAAAATTTAAAAAAAATCATATAAAACTTATGATTTAACATTATTGATAATATTAATAATAAAATAATATTTAATGATTATTATATTAATTTTAAAATTTGAAAAAATAATATTTCATATCTGTCAATTTAATATAATGATTTTATTATTATATATATATAACAATTTTAATTGTTAAAAATTTATTGAAATTAAATATGAAAGAATTTTTTTTGATCTCTATTTTATTTTGTTAGAATAAAATGAACAGTATTAATAGTAGTGAATTTCTATTATTTTTTTTACTGTATACAAATATATTACATATATATAATAATGTTTATTATCACATTTAATTTTTTTAATATAAAAATTAATTTAATGTAAAAAAATAGCTTATATTTTTTCAATAATTTTTATATTTTATAACTTTTATATAACCAATTTTTTCTTGCAATTTATTTTACAAATTATTTTAATTAATATTATATAGTTCAATATAAATTAAAATAAAATGTAAAATGTAAAATTGAAATTGAAAGATTCAATATTGTTAAATTAACATAGTTTATTTTTATTTTCAATTAAATAATATTATTAAGCGTTAGTTAAGAGTTAATTTGTTTATTAAAATTCTTTGTGATCATAACAATTTAAATTCATAATTTTATTTGATGAATTATATTCAAAATTTTATTTAAATTTATTGAAAAATAATGAAAGAAATTCAATTACGCTGATAACATAAATCGAATGAAATATTTTAAACATCTTATAATTCTTATAAAATAAAATAAAATTAATAAAATTAATAAAATAAAAAAAATAAAATATAAAATTTCAATTATTATTAAATATTCTGATTTATTTTTGTATATAAACTTTTTAAATCTATTGTTTACATTTTTAATTATAATAATATTATAATATTAAAATATTTTCTT